>NC_139483.1:111174774-111197644 GCF_008360975.1 Lichenostomus cassidix | reverse complement strand
CCTGATTTAAATTTTTTTTAAAAAAATTTTTTCCTCGGATTCAAAACATTCCCAAAATATTCCCAGGAATATTCCGGAATTTTATATTTTTGCCCTAAAAACTCTCGGAATTTTCCCTATTTAAATGATTTTTTGGGATTTTTTTCGTCCCCAGAATGAAAAATTCCTGAAAAATGGAAAATTCCAATCCTGAAAATTCCTTTTTTTCCGCCTTTTCCGGGAAATCCCAGAATTCCCTTTTTTTAAAGCTTTGACTTTTTCCTTAAAGGATTTGAGTGGGAATTCCTGAATTTCTGTGGGAATTCCGGTGGGAATTCCGAGATTTCTGTGAGAATTCCTGGATTTCAGGTGAGAAATCCCAAATTTCTGCAGGACTTCCTGGATTTCTGTGGGAATTCCCTGATTGCCGCAGAGATTCCTGGATTTCTGTAGGAATTACCAGATTTTCATCGGAATTTTTGGATTTCTGTGGACATTCCCAGATTTCCTGTGGGAATTTGTGTATTTCCATTGGAATTTCTGGATTTCTGTCCGAATTCCCAGATTTCGGTGGAAATTCCTAGATTTCAGTCAGAATTTTTGGATTTCTGTGGGAATTCCCAGATTTCTGTCGGGATTCCCAGATTCCCGAATTTCTGTGGGAATTCCTGGATTTCCATCAGGATTCCTGTATTTTTGTGGAAATTCCCTGATTTCCTGTGATTTCTGATGGGGATTCCCAGATTTCCAATGGAATTTTTGGGGATTCCTGGATTTCCTAGGATTTCCAGTGGGAATTCCTGGACTTCTCTGAGAATTCCAAGATTTCTGTCACAATTTTTGGATTTCTGTGGGAATTCCCAGATTTCCAGCAGGGATTCCCATTTTTCTGTGGGAATTCCTGAATTTCAGGTGAGAATTCTCTGATTTCTGTTGGAATTTTTGGCTTTCTGTGGGAATTCCCTGACTCCCACAGAGATTCCTGTATTTCTGTAGGAATTCCCAGATTTCCGGTGGGATTCCTGTGGGAAATCCCAGATTTCTGCCAGAATTTTTGGATTTCTGTGCGAATTCCAAGATTTCCATCGGAATTTTTGGATTTCTGTGGGAATTCCCAGATTTCCGGTGAGATTCCCAGATTCCCAGCGGGGATTCCCAGATTTCTGTGAGAATTCCTTGATTCCCACGTCACAATTTTTGGATTTCTGTGGGATTTCCACTGGGAATTCCTGGATTTCAGGTGAGAATTCCCCAATTTACATAGGAACTTTTGGATTCCTGTGAGAATTCCCAGATTTCAGGTGAGAATTCCCCAATTTCCATAGGAATTTTTGGACTTCTGTGGGAATTCCCAGATTTCTGTTGGGATTCACTGATTTCCATTGGAATTTTCGGATTTCTGTGGGAATTCCCATGGGGATTCCTGGATTTCTGGTGGGCATTCCCAGATTTCTGTGAGAATTCCCCGATTCCCATCACAATTTTTGGATTCCTGTGAGAATTCCCAGATTTCAGGTGAGAATTCCCCCATTTCCATAGGAATTTTTGGATTTCGGTGGGAACTCCCAGATTTCCAGCAGGAATTCCTGGAATTCCGGTGGGAATTCAGTCCAGGAAGCGCTGGCAGGCCTTTTTCCAGCGGCAGGCTGTGCACCACTGCTCGCGGTGCTCGATGCCGTAAACCTTCCGGCACTTCTTGGCTTCCCCGCGGCTTTTCCTGGGAAAATGGGGGGAAAAAAAGGTGGTTTTGAGCTTCCGGATCCAAGGATTCCTTCCTTTTCCCCTCATGGTTTCCCTCCTTTCCCCTCATGTTTTAAATTCATTTTCCAACCTTTTCCCCTCATGTTTTCTCATCTTTTCCAACCCTTCCTCCTCACATTTCCCCTCCTTTCCCTCTCATGTTTTCACTCTTTTTCCCCTCACGTCTTCCCACCTTTTCCCCTCATGGTTTCCCTCATTTTCCATTTGTGGTTTCCCATATTTTCCAACCTTTTCCTCTCATGTTTTCCTCTCATGTTTTCCCATATTTTCCAACCTTTTCCCCTCACGTTTTCCCCTCATGTTTTACCATCTTTTCCAACCTTTTCCCCTCACATTTTCCCCTCATGTTTTCCTCTCTTTTCTCCCTCTTGTTTTCTCTCCTGTTTCTCCTCATGTTTTCCTTCCTTTCCCCTCACATTTTCCCCTCACATTTTCCCCTCACGTTTCCCCTCACATTTCCCCTCATGTCTTCCCTTATTTTCCCCTCATGTTTTCTCTCCTTTTCCAGCCTTTTCCCCTCATGTTTTCCCACCTTTTTCCCTGTTTTCCCTCCTTTTACCCTCATGTTTTCCCTCCTTTTCCCCTCACGTTTCCCCTTCTTTTCCAACCGTTTCCCCTTTTTCCCCTCACGTTTTCCCTCCTTTTCCCCTCACGTTTTACCACCTTTTCCAACCTTTCCTCCTCACATTTTCCCTCCTTTTCCCCTCATGTTACCCTTCATGTCATCCCACATTTTCCCCTCGTTTTCCAACCATTTTCCCCTATGTTTCCCCTCGTGTTTTCCCACATTTTGCCTCATGTTTTCCCATATTTTCCAACCTTTCCCCCTCACATTTTCCCTCCTTTTCCAATCTTTCCTCCTCACGTCTCCCCTCGTTTTCCCTCCTTTTCCCCTCATGTTTTCCCCTCACGTTTTCCCCTCACGTTTTCCCTCCTTTGCCCCGCATGGTTTCCCTTGCTTTTCCACCCTTTTCCCCTCGTATTTTCCCATGTTTTCCTGTTTCCACTCCTTTTCCCCCCATGTTTTCCCTCATTTTCCCGTCATGTTTTCCCTTCTTTTCCCCTCATGTTTTCCAACTTTGTCCCCTCATGTTTTCTCCTCACATTTTCCCTCATGTTTTCCCTCCTTTTCCCCTTATATTTTCCCTTTTTTCCCCCTCATGTTTTCCCATCTTTTCCCCCTCACATTTTCACACCTTTTCCAACCTTTTCCCCTCATGTTTCCCCTCCTTTTCCCATTTTCCCATCTTTTCCAACCTTTTCCCCTCCTGTATCCCCTCATGTCTCCCCTCATTTTCCCCTCGCATTTTCCCCTTGTTTTCCCACCTTTTCCCCCACGTTTTCCTCTCACATTCTCCCTCATGTTTTCCTACTTTTCCCCCTCATGTTTCCACTCCTTTTCCCCTCATATTTCACCCTCCTTTTCCCCTCATGTTTTGCCTCCTTTTCCCCTCACGTTTTCCTATCTTTTCCAACCTTTTCCCCTCATGTATCCTCTCGTCTCCCCTTGTTTTCCCTCCTTTTCCCCTCATGTTTTCCCCTCATGTTTTCCCATCTTTTCCAACCTTTTCCCCTCATGTTTCCCCACCTTTTCCAACCTTTTCCCTTAACGTTTTCCCTCCTTTTCCCACCTTTTCCCTTAACGTTTTCCCTCCTTTTCCCCTCACATTTTCCCCTCACGTTTCCACTCCTTTTCCAAACTTTTCCTGCTTCCCATGTTTTCCCTCATGTTTTCCCACCTCATGTTTTCCCTCATATTTTCCCTCTTTTTCTCATGTTTTCTCTCATGTTTTCCCTTTCCCCCCTCACATTTCCCCTCCTTCTCCCCCCTTCTCCCCACGTTTTCCTTCCTTCTCCCCTCATGTTTTCCCTCCTTTTCCCTTCACGTTTTCCTGCCTTTTCCCCTCATGTTTCACCTTCATGTTTTCCCACCTTTTCCAACCTTTTCTCCTCACGTTTCCCCTCCTTTTCCCTCCTTCTCCCCACGTTTTCCCTCCTTTTCCCCTCATGTTTTCCCTCCTTTTCCCCTCATGTTTCCCCTCGTTTCCCCTCATTTTCCCTCATTTTTTCCCTCCTTTCCCCTCACATTTTCCCCTCATGTTTTCCCATCTTTTCCAACCTTTTCCCCTCATGTTTTCCCTCCTTTTCCCCTCACGTTTTCTCTCCTTTTCCAACTTTTTCCCCTCATGTTTCCCCTCACATTTCCCCTCCTTTTCCAACCTTTCCTCCTCATGTTTTTCCCTCCTTTTCCCCTCACATTTTCCCCTGACGTTTCCCCTCATGTTTTCCCTTCTTTCTCCTCACATTTTCCCCTCACAATTTCCCTCCTTTTCCCCTCCTGTTTCCCCTCACGTTTTCCCATCTTTTCCAACCTTTTCCCCTCAAGTTTTCCTCCTTTTCCCCTCACGGTTTCCCCTCCTTTTCCCCTCATGTTTTCCCTCATGTTTCCCCTCACATTTTCCCTCCTTTCCCAACCTTTTCCCCTCACATTTTCCCTCCTTTTCCAACCTTTTTCCCCTCATATTTTCCCTGCTTTTCCCCTCGTTTCCCCTCCTTTTCCAACCTTTTCCCCTCATTTTTTCCAACCTTTTCCCCTCATGTTTTCCCCTCACATTTTCCCTCATGTTTTCCCATCTTCCCCCTCCTTTTCCCCTCATGTTTTTCCTCGTTTTGCCCTCATGTCTTCCCTCATTTTCCCCTCATGTTTTCTCTCCTTTCCCAACCACTTTCCCTTATGTTTTGTTTTTTTTGTTTTTTTTTTTGTTTTTTTTTTGTTTTTTTTTTTTTTTTTTTTTTTTTGTTTTTTTTTTGTTTTTTTGTTTTTTTTTTGTTTTTTTTTTTTTCCCCTCATGTTTTCCTCCTTTTCCCCTCACGTTTTCCCTCTTTTCTATCTTTTCCCCTCATGTTTTCCTCTTTTCCCCTCAGGTTTCCCCTCCTTTTCCCCTCATGTTTTCCCTCTGTTTTCCCTCACATT
Organism: Lichenostomus cassidix; assembly: GCF_008360975.1. NCBI lineage: Eukaryota > Metazoa > Chordata > Aves > Passeriformes > Meliphagidae > Lichenostomus > Lichenostomus cassidix. The sequence goes on along the minus strand of NC_139483.1, from coordinate 111,192,930 downwards.
TTCCCTCCTTTCCCAACCTTTTCCCCTCACATTTTCCCTCCTTTTCCAACCTTTTTCCCCTCATATTTTCCCTCCTTTTCCCCTCACATTTTCCCCTCATGTTTTCCCTCCTTTTCCCCTTATATTTTCGCTCATGTTTTCCCTCCTTTTCCCCTCACGTTTTCCCACCTTTTCCCCTCACGTTTTCCCTGTTTTTCCCCGTTTTCCCTGCGGCATTCCCACCTGGCTCCAGGTGTCCCGCGGGGAGGTGAAGCCACCAGCAGCTGTGGCTGCAGGAGAGGCGATGGCTCCGGGAGGCTCAGCGAGCGACTGCGGACCTGGGGGGAAATGGGTTAAAAAATGGGGAAAAAATGGGGAAAAATGGGATAAATAACGGGAGAAAAATGGGGTTAAAAAAGGGCGGAAATGGGGAAAAAAACAGGATAAAAAATGGGGGGGAAAATGGGGAAAAATGGGGAAAAAAACAGGATAAAAATGGGGGGGAAATGGGGTTAAAAAAGGAGGAAAATGGGGAAAAAACAGGATAAAAATGGGGAAAAAATGGGGGGGAAATGGGGAAAAAACCAGGATAAAAAATGGGGGGAAAATGGGGTTAAAACAGGGAAAAATGAGGAAAAATGGGAGAAAAAAGGGGATAAAAATGGAGAAAAATTGGGTTAAAATGGGAAAAAAATGGGGAAAAAAGGGAGAAAAAAGGGGAAAAATTGGGTTAAACCAGGGAAAAACGGGAGAAAAAAGGGAATTAAAAAGGGGAAAAAATGGGGTTAAAACGGGGAAAAATGGGATAAAAAACAGTGGAATAAATAGGTAAAACGGGAAAAAAATGGGATAAAAATGGGATTAAAACGGGGAAAAATGAGATAAAGAACAGGGAAAAATGGGGTTAAAATGGGAAAAATGGGGAAAAAGGGGAGAAAAAAGGGGGATAAAGAACAGGGGGAAAATGGGATAAAAAAAGGGGGAAAAATGGGATAAAAAAAGGGGGAAAAATGGGATAAAAAACAGTGGAATAAATAGGCAAAACCAGGAAAAATGGGATAAAAATGGGGAAAAACGGGGAAAAATGGGGTTAAAACGGGGAAAATGGGGAAAAACAGGAGAAAAAAGGGGGAAAAGTAGGAGAAATGGGATAAGAACAGGAGACAATTGGAAAAAAAACAGGATAAAAATGAGATAAAAAATGGGAAAAAAGGGGGAAAAAACGGGAAAAAAGGGAGAAAAACAGGATAAAAATGAGATTAAAAATGGGGAAAACTTGGAAAAAAGGGGGAAAAACAGGATAAAAATGAGATTAAAAAAGGAGAAAAACAGGGGAAAATGGGTAAAAAAGGGGAAAAAACAGGATAAAAATGAGATTAAAAATGGGGGAAAAACGGAGACAGAATGGGAAAGGGGGGGGGAATAAAAACAGGACAAAAAATTGGATAAAATTGGGATAAAAATGGGAGAAAATGGGATAAAAACAGGAAAAACCAGGAAAGAAACAGGAAAAATAGGGGATAAAACCAGGATAAAAATGGGATAGAAATGGGATAAAAATGAGAAAAAAAGGGAATAAAAATGCAGAAAAACAGGAAAAAAACGGGATTAAAAGGGGGAAAAAACAGAAAAAAATTTAATAATAAACACGAAAAAACAGGATAAAAAACAGGGCAAAAATAGGATATAAAAGGGATAAAAATGGGATAAAAATGGAATAAGAACAGGACAAGCTTGGAGATAAAAATGGGATAAAAATGGGATAAGAACGGCATCGGAACAGTAAAAAATGGGATAAAAAGCAGGGGAGAAATAGGATTAAAATGGGATAAAAATTGGATAAAAATGGGATAAAAATGGAATAAGAACAGGACAAGCTTGGGGAAAAAAATGGGATAAAAATGGGATGAGAACGGCATCAGAACGGGGAAAAAATGGGATAAAAAATAGGGGGAAAATGGGATTAGAATGGGATAAAAATGGGATAAAAATGGAATAAGAACAGGACAAGCTTGGGGGAAAATTTGGATAAAAATGAGATAAGAACGGCATTGGAACGTGGAAAAATGGGATAAAAAATAGGGGCAAAATGGGATTAAAATGGGATAAAAATGGGATAAAAATGGGATAAAAATGGGAAAAAATGGGAAAAAAATGGGATAAAAATGGGATAAAATGGGAAAAAAATGGGATAAAAATGGGATAAAAATGGGAAAAAATGGGAAAAAAAAGGGGGAAAAATGGGAAAAAAAAGGGAAAAACCAGGAAAAGGAGAGGAATTGCCGGATTGGGAAGTGGGCAGCAGGACTCACCGGGGTCAGGGCGGGCAGCGGCGCCGCCCAGCTGATGCTGGTGAAGATGTGAGGAGACACCGGGATCTGGATGGAGGGAACAGCCTGGGAAGGGTGGGAAAAACGGGAATTTTTTATTAGCGGGAATTTCCTGGTTCCCTTGGAGTCCTGCGGGAATTTCCTGGTTCCCTTGGAATCCCGCGGGAATTTCCTGTTCCTGTTGGAATCTTGTAGGAATTTCCTGTTCCTATGGGAATCCTGCGGGAATTTCCTGTTCTCATCAGAATTCCATGGGATCCTTCGGGATTTTCCTGTTCACATGGAATTCCTCAGGATTTTCCTGTTCCCATGGGAATCCTGCAGGAATTTCTTGTTCCCATGGGAATTCCTTGGGAATTTCCTGGTTCCTCGGAATCCCGCGGGAATTTCCTGTTCCCACGGAATTCCTTGGGATTTTCCTGTTTTCATCAGAATCTCACAGGAATTTCCTGTTCCCATGGAATTCCTTGGGAATTTCCTGTTCTCCTCAGAATTCTATGGGTTTTTCCTGTTCCCATTAAAATCTCTTGAGATTTTCCTGTTCCCATGGGAATCTCGTGAGAATTTCCTGTTCCCATGGAATTCTGTGGGATTTTCCTGTTCCCATGGAAATCCCTCAGGAATTTCCTGTCCTCATGGAAATCCCACAAGATTTTCCTGTTCCCATGGGGATCCTTTGGGAATTTTCCCATGGAATTCTGTGGGATTTTCCTGTTCCCATGGGAATTCCTTGGAATTTTCCTGTTCCCATGGAATTCTGTGGGAATTTCCTGTTCCCGTGGGAACCTTTGGGAATTTCCTGTTCCCATGGAAATCCTGCAGGATTTTCCTGTTCCCATGGAATTCCTTGGGGTTTTCCTGTTCCCATGGAATCTCTTGGGAATTCCTTGGGAATCCCTCAGGAATTTCCAGTTCCCATGGAATTCTGTGGGATTTTCCAGTTCCCATGGAATTCTGTGGGATTTTCCTGTTCCCATGGAATTCTGTGGGATTTTCCTGTTCCCATGGGAACCTTTGGGAATTTCCTGTTCCCATGGGAACCTTTGGGAATTTCCTGTTCCCATGGAAATCCTGCAGGATTTTCCTGTTCCCATGGAATTCCTTGGGGTTTTCCTGTTCCCATGGAATCTCTCGGGAATTTCCTGTTCCCATGGGAATTCTACAGGATTTTCCTGTTCCCATGGGAATTCCTCAAAATTTTCCCCAATTCCCAAAGGAAGTCCTTGGGAATTTCCAGTTCCCATGGGAATTCCACAGGAATTTCTGCTCTGCTCACAGGGAATGTGGGAAAAGCCCCAAAACCCCACAGGAAAATCTGGATGGATTTGGGGTTTGGAAATGTGGGGGAATTTTTTGGAGTTTGATGGGAATTTTTTGGAGTTTGATGGGAATTTTTTGGGGTTTAATGGGATTTTTTCGTGTTTAATTGGAATTTTTTTTGGTGTTTAATGGGAGTTTAATGGGAATTTTTTTATGTTTTATGGGAATATTTTGGGGTTTAATGGGATTTTTTGTGTGTTTATTGGGAATTTTTTAAAATTTATTTAATGGGATTTTTTTTGTGTTTAATGGGAATTTTTTGGAGTTTAATGGGAATTTTTTTGATGTTTTATGGGAATTTTTTGGGGTTTAATGGGAATTTTTGGGTGCTCAATGGGAATTTTTTTGGGTTTAATTTGGTTTCTTTTGGAATTCAATGGGAATTTTTTTGGTGTTTAGTGGGAATTTAATGGGAATTTTTTTGATGTTTAATTGGAATTTTTTTGGTGCTTCATGGGAAACGAGGAGGGAAAAAAGGAGAGAAAAGGAAGAAAAATGAGAAAAAAGGATGAAATAGGAGAGAAAGAGGAGGGAAAAGGGAGGAAAAGAGGAGAGAAAAGGAAGCAAAAAAGGGGAAAAAAGGAGGCGAAAAAGGGAGGAAAAAAGAAGGAAAAAGGAAGCGAAAAAAAAAAAAAAGGAAGAAAAAGGAAGGAAAAGAGGAGAAAAAAGGAAAAGGAGGAGGAAAAAAGGAAGGAAAAGGGAGGGAAATAGGAGAGGAAAAGGGGAAAAGGATGGAAAAAGGCGGGAAAAGGATGGAAAAAGGCGGGAAAAGGACGGAAAAAGGCGGGAAAAGGATGGAAAAAGGCGGGAAAAGCCGGAAAAAGGCGGGAAAAGGACGGAAAAAGGCGGGAAAAGGATGGAAAAAGGCGGGAAAAGCCGGAAAAAGGCGGGAAAAGGATGGAAAAAGGCGGGAAAAGCCAGAAAAAGGCGGGAAAAGCCGGAAAAAGGCGGGAAAAGGATGGAAAAAGGCGGGAAAAGCCGGAAAAAGGCAGGAAAAGAATGGAAAAAGGCGGGAAAAGGATGGAAAAAGGCGGGAAAAGGACGGAAAAAGGCGGGAAAAGGACGGAAAAAGGCGGGAAAAGCTCACCTGGTAGGCGTGGTCAGCCTGGATGTGCCAGAAGGAGGCGGGGCTGGGCGGGCTGAGCTCCAGCAGCGCCTCGGGGACACCTGGGGACACCGCGGGGACACCTGGGGACACCTCGGGGGAAATTGTGGCACTTCCGGGTGATGCTTCCGGGAAAACGGCGGTACTTCCGGGTGACACTTCCGGGAAAACAGTGGCATTTGCGGGTGACACTTCTGGGGAGATGGTGGCACTTCTGGGGGACACTTCTGGGGACATGGGGATGCTTCCAGGTGACACTTCTGTGGAAATTGTGGCACTTCCGGGTGACACTTCTGGGAAGTTGGCAACATTTCCGGGTGTCACTTCCGGGCAGTTGGTGACATTTCCGGGTGTCACTTCCGGGCAGTTGGTGACATTTCCGGGTGACATTTCCGGGTTGGGATCGTCCTGGAGCTGCAGCTCAGTGTAGTAAAAATCCTCTTCGCGCCGACGGTGAGCCGAGGAGGGAATGTCACTGCGGGAAATTATAGGAATTTGGGGAAAATTGTGGGAATTTGGGAAAAAATGGGAAAAATGGAGGAAATGGGGGGAAAAATGGGAATTGTGGGGAAAATGGGGGGAAATGGGGGAAATGGGAAAGGAATTATGGGAAAAATGGGAATTGGGGGAAAATGGGAAATTGGGAAATCGGGGGAAAATGGGGAATTAGGGGAAAAAATTGGGAATTAGGAGAATTAGGGGAAAAAATGGGAATTGTGGGGAAAATGGGAATTTGGGGGGAAAATGGGAATTACGGGAAAAATGGGAGAAATGGGTGGAAAATGGCAATTTGGGGAAAAATGGGGGATTAGGGAAAAATGGGGAATTGGGAGAAAAGGGGGAATGAGGAGAATTGGGGGAAAAATGGGAATTGGGGGAATGGAATTTGGAGAGAAAATGGAGAGAAATGGGAAAAGGGGGAATTATGAGAAAAATGGGAAAAATGGGAAAATGGGGAAATTGGGGGAAATGGGGAAAATGGGGAAAATTGGGAAAATGGGATGGGGAAAATGGGAGTTGGGGGAAAATGGGAATTGTGGGGAAAATGGGAATTGGGGGCAAAATTGAATTCAGTGGGAAAATGGGAATTGGGGCAAAAGTGTGGGAAAGGGGGAAAGGGGAATTAGGGGAAAATGGGGAATTGGGGGAAAAAATGGGAAAAATGGGGAAATGGGAAAATTTGGGAAAAATGGGGGAAATGGGGAATTAGGGGAATTGGGGAGAAATGGGGGAAATGGGGAAAAGAGGAAACTAGGGGGAAAAATGGGAATTAGGTGAAAAATGGGAGAAATGGGGAAAAGGGAGAATTATGGGAAAAATGGGAATTTGGGGGGAAAAATGGGAATTGTGGGGATAATGGGAATTTGGAGGGATAATGGGAATTATGAGAAAAATGGGAGAAATGGGAAAAGGGGGAATTATGAGGAAAATAGGGAATTGGGGGAAAAATGGGAATTAGGGGAAAAATGGGGGAAATGGGAAAAACGGGAAAAATGGGGGAAATGGGGAATTAGGGGAATTGGGGAGAAATGGGAATTAGGGGAAAAATGGGGAATTGGGGAAAAAATGGGGGAAATGGGGAAAAGAGGAAACTAGGGGAAAAATGGGAATTAGGTGAAAAATGGGGAAAAGGGGAAAAATGGGGAAATAGGGGAAAAAATGGGGGGAAAATGGAAAAAATGGGGAATTATGGGGAAAATGGGAATTATGGGAAAAATGGGAGAATTATGGGAAAAATGGGAATTTGGGGGGAAAATGGGAATTTGGGGGGAAAAATGGGAATTGTGGGGATAATGGGAATTTGGAGGGATAATGGGAATGATGGGAAAAATGGGAGAAATGGGAAAAGGGGGAATTATGAGGAAAATAGGGAATTGGGGGAAAAAATGGGAATTAGGGGAAAAATGGGGGAAATGGGAAAATAGGAATCGGGGAAAATGGGGAGTTGGGGGAAAATGGGAATTATGGGAAATGGGAATTGGGGGAAAATTGAATTGTGGGGAAAATGGGAATTGGGGCAAAAATGGGGGAAAGGGGGAAAAGGGGGAATTAGGGGAAAATGGGGAATTGGGGGAAAGGGGGAATTAGGGGAAAATGGGGGAATGGGAAAGGGGGAATTATGGGGAAAATAGGAATTAGGGGAAAATGAGAATTATGGGAAAAAATGGGAATTGGGGGAAAGGGGGAATTATGGGGAATTGGGGGGAAAATGGGGAAATGAGGAAAATGGATTGTGGGGAAAATGGGGATTAGGGAAAAATGGGAAATGGGGAAAAGGGGGAATTAGGGGGAAAATGGGGTAAAATGGAGAAATGGGGGAAATTGGGAATTGGGGGAAATGGGGGAAATGGGGAAAAGGGGGAAATGGGAATTGGAGGAAAAATGAGAATTATGGGAAAAATGGGAGAAATGGGGAAAATGGGGGAAAAATGGGAATTGGGGGAAAATGGGGAATTGGGAAAATGGGAATTGTGGGGAAAATGGGGAACTGGGGGAAAATGGGGGAAATGGGAATTATGGGGAAAATGGGGAAGTGGGGGAAAATGGGGAAAAGGTGGAAATGGGGGAAAATGGGGGAAATGGGAATTACGGGAAAAATGGGAATTGTGGGGAAAATGGGGAATTATGGGAAAATGGGGAATTGGGGAAAATTGGGAATTAGGGGGAAATAAATTAGGGGGAAAAGAGAATTTGGGGAAAATGGGGGAAAGGGGGAAAGGGGGAATTAGGGAGAAATGGGGAATTGGGGAAATGGGGAATTGGGGAAAAATGGGAATTAGGAGAAAATTGGGGGAAATGGGAATTAAGGGAAAAATGGGGAATTATGGGAAAAATGGGGAATTGGGGGAAAATGGGGAAAAGGGGAAATTATGGGAAAAATTAGGGAAATGGGGAATTGGGGGAAAAATGGGAATTGTGGGGAAAGGGCGAAATAGGAAAAAATGGGGAATTAGGAGAAATATGGGGAATTCTGGGGAAAATGGGAATTATGGGAAAAATGGGAATTGGGGGAAAATGGGAATTGGGGAAAATGGGGAAATAGAGGAGAAATTGTGGGAAAAAGGAAAAAAGGAGCAGGAAAAGGGGCTGGGAAAAGGGAATTTTGGGATTCAGTAATTCCAGGATTACGAAATCTTGGGATTCAGGAATTCCAGGATTGGGGTATTTTGGGATTTGGGAATTCCGGGATTTAGGAATTTTGGGATTCAGGAATACCAGGATTGGGGAAATTTGTGATTCAGGAATCGCGGGATTTGGGAATTTTGGGATTTGTCAATTTTGGGATTTGGGAATTCCAGGATTCAGGAATTTTGGGATTCAGGAATTTTGGGAATTCAGGAATTTTGGGTTTCAGGAATCGCGGGATTTGGGAATTTTGGGATTCGGGAACCTCACAATTTGAGAATTTTGAGATTTGGGAATTCCAGGATTGGGGAATTTTGGGAATTCAGGAATTCCAGGATTGGGGAATTCTGGGATTCAGGAATTTCGGGATTCTGGAATTTCAGGATTCGGGAATTTTGGGATTCTGTAATTCCAGGATTCAGAATTTTGGGATTTGGGAATTTTGTGATTCAGGAATTCCAGGATTCGGGAATTTTGGGATTTGGGAACCGCACAATTTGGGAATTTTGAGATTCGGGAATTCCAGGATTGGGGAATTATGGGATTCAGGAACTTTGGGATTTGGGAATTTTTGGGATTCAGAAATTTTAGGATTTGGGAATTTTGGGATTCAATTTTGGGATTCGGGAATTTTGTGATCAGGGAATTCCGGGATTTGGGAATTCCGGGATTCAGGAATTTTGGGAATTTTGGGATTTGGGAATTCCGGGATTGGGGAATTTTGCTATTTGGGAATTTTGCAATTTGGGAATTTTGGGATTCAGGAATTTTGCGATTCAGGAATTTTGCGATTTGGGAATTCCGGGATTGAGGAATTTTGGGATTCGGGAATTTTGGGATTCAGGAATTTTGAGATTAGGGAATTCCGGGATTCGGGAATTCCAGGATTCAGGAATATTGCGATTCAGGAATTTTGGAATTCAGGAATTCCAGGATTCAGGAATTTTGCAATTCGGGAATTCCAGGATTCAGGAATTTTGCAATTCGGGAATTTTGGGATTCAGGAATTTTGCAATTCAGGAATTTTGGGAATTTTGGGATTTGGGAATCTTGCAATTTGGGAATTTTGCGATTGGGGAATTTTGGGATCTGGGAATCTCACAATTTGGGAATTTTGAAATTCAGGAATTCCGGGATTGGGGAATTCTGCAATCAGGGAATGCCGGGATTCAGGAAATTCTGTGATTCAGAAATTTTGGGATTCAGAAATTTTGGGATTCGGGAATTCCGGGATTTGGGAATTTTGAGAATTTTGGGAATTTGGGAATTTTGGGAATTTGGGAATTTTGGGATTGGGGAATTTTGGGAATTCAGGAATTCAGGAATTTTGGGCATGTGGCTCACGCGAGGTGCAGGCTGCGGATGTGCCGTCGGATTCCCACGCTGGATCTGAGCTCCTTGCCGCAGCCTGGCCACAGACAGCGGAACTGCGCCGGGACACCGCGGGCCTGGGGACACCGGGGACAGGGACACCGACCGGGTCATCAACAGTGTCACCAACCTGTCACCATCCCTGTCACTAACTGTGTCACCAGCCTGTCACTAACAGTGTCACTAACAGTGTCACTAACAGTGTCACTAACAGTGTCACCAGGCTGTCACCAACTGCGTCACTAACAGTGTCATCAGCCCTGTCACCAACTGTGTCATCAACTGTGTCACTAACAGTGTCACCAACTGGCACTGACCCTGTCACCAGCCATGTCACCAACCGTGTCATCAACCCTGTCACCGACCCTGTCACCATCCCTGTTACCAACTGTGTCACCAACCATGTCACCAACTGTGTCACCAACCATGTCACCAACTGGCACTGACCCTGTCACCAGCCATGTCACCAACCGTGTCATCAACCCTGTCGCTAACAGTGTCACTAACAGTGTCACCATTCATGTCACTAATAGTGTCACCAGCCATGTCACTGACTGTGTCACTAACAGTGTCACCATCCATGTTACCAACTGTGTCACTGACCGTGTCACTACATGTCACTAACAGTGTCACTAACAGTGTCACTAACAGTGTCACCATCCCTGTTACCAACTGTGTCACCGACCAGGTCACTAACAGTGTCACTAACAATGTCACCATCCATGTCACCAACTGTGCCATCAGCCATGTCACTAACAGTGTCACTAACAGTGTCACCAACCATGTCACTGTCACTAACCATGTCACTAACAGTGTCACCAGCCGTGTCACCAACTGTGTCACCAACTGTGTCACTAACAGTGTCACCAGCCGTGTCACCTACTGTGTCACTAACAGTGTCACCAGCCATGTCACCTACTGTGTCACCAACCTGTCACCAGCCTGTCACCAACCCTGTCACCAGCCTGTCACCAACTGTGGCACCCACTGGCACTGATTCTGTCACCAACCAGTTCATTAACAGTGTCACCTCCCTGTGTCACCATCCATGTCACCAACTGTGTCACCAGCCATGTCACTAACAGTGTCACCTACCGTGTCACTAACAGTGTCACTAACAGTGTCACCAACCCTGTCACCATCCCTGTCACCATCCATGGCACATCCATGTCACCAACCCTGTCATTAACAGTGTCACCTCCCTGTCACCAACCGTGTCACCAGCCTGTCACCAACTGTGTCATCAACCATGTCACTAACGGTGTCACTAACGGTGTCACCAGCTGTGTCACCAACCGTGTCACTAACAGTGTCACTAACAGTGTCACCATCCATGTCACTGACTGTGTCACTGACCGTGTCACTAACAGTGTCACCAGCCCTGGCACTGACCCTGTCACCATCCTTGTCACTAACTGTGTCACCAGCCATGTCACCAACCCTGTCACCGACTGGCACCGACCATGTCACCATCCCTGTCACCATCCCTGTCACCAACCCTGTCACCAACCACGTCACCAACTGTGTCACCAACCATGTCACCAACTGGCACTGACCCTGTCACCAGCCTGTCACCAACTGTGTCACCAACCATATCACTGACTGTGTCACTAATAGTGTCACCATCCATGTCACCATCCATGTCCTCATCAAGGTCACCATCCATGTCACCAACCCTGTCACCAACTGTGTCACCAACCATGGCACCAACCCTGGCACCAACTGGCACCAAGCCTGTCAACATCCATGTCACTAACAGTGTCACCTCCCTGTGTCACCATCCCTGTCAGCAACTGTGTCACCAGCTGTGTCACTAACAGTGTCACCATCCCTGTCACCATCCACGGCACATCCCTGTCATCAACCATGTCACCGACCCTGTCACCATCCCTGTCACCAACCCTGTCACCGACTGTGTCACTAACAGTGTCACCAACCTGTCACCAACCCTGTCACCAGCCTGTCGCCAACCCTGTCACTAACAGTGTCACCATCCATGTCACCAACCCTGTCACATCCCTGTCATCATCCCTGTTAGATCCCTGTCACATCCATGTCACATCCCTGTCACCAACCCTGTCACCAACCATGTCACCAACTGTGTCACCAACCATGTCACCAACTGGCAATGACCCTGTCACCAGCCATGTCACCAACTGGCACTGACCCTGTCACCAGCCATGTCACCAACCGTGTCATCAACCCTGTCACTAACAGTGTCACCATCCCTGTCACCAACAGTGTCACCAGCCTGTCACCAACTGTGTCACCAACTGTGTCACCAATCGTGTCACTAAGTGTCACTAACAGTGTCACCAACAGTGTCACCAGCCTGTCACCAACTGTGTCACCAACCATGTCACCAACCGTGTCACCAACAGTGTCATTAACAGTGTCACTAACAGTGTCACCAACTGTGTCACCAACCGTGTCACTAACAGTGTCACCAACCCTGTCACCAACCTTGTCACCAGCCTGTCACCAACCGTGTCACCGACTGTGTCACCAACCATGTCACCATCCCTGTCACATCCCTGTCACATCCATGTCACAACCATGTCACCATCCCTGTCAACATGCACGTCACCAAACTTGTCACCAACCCTGCCACATCCCTGTCACCATCCCTGTCACTATCCCTGTCACCAACCGTGTCACTAACAGTGTCACCAGCTGTGTCAGCAACCCTGTTACCAACACTGTCACTAACAGTGTCACCATTCCTGTCACCATCCATGTCCCCATCCATGTCACCATCCATGTCACCATTCCATGTCACCACCGTGTCACCATCCATGTCACATCCCTGTCACCATCCACGTCACCAACCATGTCACCACCCTGTGTCACTGTTTTGTGCCACCATCCATGTCATCACCCCATGTGACCGTCCCTGTCACCATCCATGTCACCATCCACATCACCATTCCCTGTCACCATCCATGTCATTATTTTGTCACCATCCCTGTCACCATCCCACATCGCCATCCCTGTCCCCACCCTCTCCCCCAATGTCCCCAATGTCCCCATTGTCACCTTCCTCCTCCGCGCTGTCGCTCCCTGCGCCGCCCACAGCTCGGGGTCAGTGTCAAAGCCATCGTCCGGTGACCTCAGCGACCCTCGGGGACACCCTGGGGACATCGCGGGGTGCCCTGGTGACATCGAGTGGTGACGCGGTGACATTGCGGGATGGCCTGGTGACATCACAGGATGGCCTGGTGACATCGTAGGGTGGCCTGGTGACATCGCAGGGTGGCCTGGTGACATCATGGCATGGTTTGGTGACATCGCCGGGTGGCCTGGTGAGATCGCCAGGTGGCCTGGTGACATCGCGGGGTGGCTTGGGGACAATGGGAGGTGAGGAGGTGACAGTGGCAGGTGGGGAGGTGACAGTGGGACATGGGGAGGTGACAGTGGGACGTCGGGAGGTGACAATGGGACGTCGGGAGGTGACAATGGCACATGGGCAGGTGACAGTGGGAGGTGGCTTGGGGACAATGGCACATGGGGAGGTGACAATGGCGCGTGGGGAGGTGACAATGGGACATGGGGAGGTGACAGTGGCACACGGGGAGGTGACGGGGTGGAGGTGGCACTGTCCCCGCTCCAGTGGCCGCTGGTGCTGCTGCTGTCCGAGATGTCCTCGCTGTCCCTGCAGGGCTCGGCGCACGACACTGCGGGGAGGAAAATGGGAAAAATCATGGGAAAAATGGGAAAAATCATGGGAAAAATGGGAAAAATCATGGGAAAAATGGGAAAAATCATGGGAAAAATCATGGGAAAAATCATGGGAAAAATGGGAAAAATCATGGGAAAAATCATGGGAAAAATCATGGGAAAAATCATGGGAAAAATCATGGGAAAAATCATGGGAAAAATGGGAAAAATCATGGGAAAAATGGGAAAAATCATGGGAAAAATCATGGGAAAAAATCATGGGAAAAATGGGAAAAAATCATGGGAAAAATCATGGGAAAAATGGGAAAAAATCATGGGAAAAATCATGGGAAAAAATCATGGAAAAATCATGGGAAAAATCATGGGAAAAATGGGACAAATCATGGGAAAAATGGGAAAAAATCATGGGAAAAATGGGAAAAATCATGGGAAAAAGTCATGGGGAAAATGGGAAAAAGTCATGGGAAAAATCATGGGAAAAATCATGGGAAAAATCATGGAAAAAATGGGAAAAAATCATGGGAAAAATGGGAAAAATCATGGGAAAAATGGGAAAAATCAAGGGAAAAAATCATGGGAAAAATCATGGGAAAAATCATGGGAAAAAGTCATGGGAAAAATGGGAAAAATCATGGGAAAAATGGGAAAAATCATGGGGAAAATCATGGGAAAAAATCATGGGAAAAATGGGAAAAAATCATGGGAAAAATCATGGGAAAAATCATGGGAAAAATCATGGGAAAAAATCATGGGAAAAATCATGGGAAAAAATCATGGGAAAAAATCATGGGAAAAATGGGACAAATCAGGGGAAAAATGGGAAAAATCATGGGAAAAATGGGAAAAAGTCATGGGAAAAATGGGAAAAATCATGGGAAAAATGGGAAAAAGTCATGGGAAAAATGGGAAAAAGTCATGGGAAAAATGGGGAAAATCATGGGAAAAAATCATGGGAAAAAGTCATGGGAAAAATCATGGGAAAAATCATGGGAAAAATCATGGGAAAAATCATGGGAAAAATCATGGGAAAAATCATGGGAAAAATCATGGGAAAAATCATGGGAAAAATCATGGGAAAAATGGGAAAAAATCATGGGGAAAATGGGAAAAATGGGTGGAAATCCTGGAATTCCCACGGGATTTGCATTCTGGAGAATTCCGGAAATTCTGCATCCCAGAGAATTCCTGAAATTCAATTTCCCAAAATTCTTCATCCTGGAGAATTTCTGTTATCCCAAAATGGAAAATCCCAGAATGGAAAATCCCAAAATTCCTGAGGGATTCTCCATCCCGGAGAATTCCTGAAATTCGATATCCCAGAATTCTGCATCCCAGAGAATTCCCAAAACTCAATATCCCAAAATTCTGCATCCCGGAGAATTCCCAAAATTCAATATCCCAAAATTTTCCATCCCAAAGAATTCCTGAAATTCAATATCCCAAAATTTTCCATCCCAGAGAATTCCTGAAATTTGATATCAGGGAATTCTGTATCCTGGAGAATTCCTGAAAGTCAATATCCCAAAATTCTCCATCCCAGAGAATTCCCGTAATCCCAAAATGGAAAATCCATGAATGGAAAATCCCAAAATTCCTGGGGAATTCTCCATCCCAGAGAATTCCCAAAATTCAATATCCCAAAAATTCTGCATCCTGGAGAATTCCTGAAATTCAATATCCCCAATTCTCCATCCCAGAGGATTCCCAAAATTCAATATCCCAAAATTCTGCATCCCGGAAAATTCCTGTAATCCCAGAATGGAAAATCCCTGAATGGAAAATACCAAAATTCCTGGGGAATTCTCCATCCTGGAGAATTCCTGTTATCCCAAAATGGAAATTCCAGAATTCCTGGGAGGTTTTGCATCCCAGAGAATTCCCAAAATTCAATATCACAGAATTCTGCATCCCAGAGAATTCCTGATATCCCAAAATGGAAAATCTTGGAATTCCTGTGGGATTTGTATTCTGGAGAATTCCTGAAATTTGATATCCTGAAATTGTGCATCCCAGAAAATTCCCAAAATTCAATATCCCAAAATTCTCCATCCCAAAGAATTCCTGAAATTTGATATCCCTAAAATTCTCCATCTCAGAGAATTCCCAAAATTCAATATCCCAAAAATTCTGCATCCTGGAGAATTCCTGTTCTCCCAAAATGGAAAATCCCAGAATTCCTGTGGGATTTTCCATCCTGGAGAATTCCCAAAATTCAATATCCCAACATTTTCCATCCTGGAGAATTCCTGAAATTCGATATCCCAAAATTCTCCATCCCAGAGAATTCCCAAAATTCAATATCCCAAAATTCTCCATCCCAAAGAATTCCTGAAATTTGATATCCCTAAAATTCTCCATCCCAGAGAATTCCCAAAATTCAATATCCCAAAATTCTCCATCCTAGAGAATTCCCGTTATCCCCAAAATGGAAAATCCCAGAATTCCTGTGGGATTTTCCATCCCCGAGCAGTTCTGGGATGGAGATTTTTAGGGAAATTCATGTGGATTATTTTTAGGAGAATCCTAAAAATTCTGGGATTTTTTCTGGAATTTTTTTGGGAATTTCTGGGATTTTTTCCGGGACTTTTTTCTGGGATTTTTTCCAGGAATTTCTGGGATTTTTTCCAGGAATTTCTGGGATTTTTTCCAGGAATTTCCGGGATTTTTTCCAGGAATTTCCAGGATTTTTTCCAGGATTTTTTCTGGAATTTTTTCTGGGAATTTCTGGGACTTTTTCTGGGATTTTTTTCTGGATTTTTTTTGGGGGAATTTCCAGGATTTTTTCTGGGAATTTCCGGGTTTTTTTTCTGGGATTTTTTCCGGGAATTTCCAGTGTTTTTTCCAGGATTTTTTCCGGGAATTTCCGGGATTTTTTCTGGGATTTTTCCCAGAATTTTTTCCAGGAATTTCCAGGATTTTTTCCGGGATTTTTTCTGGGATTTTTCCCGGCATTTTTTCTGGGATTTTCGGTGATTTTTCCCGGGATTTTTTCTGGAATATTTTCGGGAATTTCTGGGGTTTTTCCAGTATTTTTTCTGGGCTTTTCTCCGAGATTTTTTCCAGAATTTTTCCCGAAAATTTTTCAGGAATTTCCGAGATTTTTTCTGATATTTTTAAAGGGATTTTTTTTCTGGGAATTTCTGGGCTTTTTTCCGGGATTTTTTCTGGAATTATTTTTGGAATTTCCAGGATATTTTCCGGGATTTTTTCTGGGATTATTTCCGGGATTTTTTCTGGGATTTTTTCTGGGAATTTCTGGGATTTTTCTGGGATTTTTTCTGGAATTTTTTCTGGCATTTTCTCCCCAGAATTCTGGGATTTTTCCAGGATTTTTTCTGGATTTTTTTCTGGGATTTTCCAGGATTTTTTCCAGGAATTTCCGGGATTTTTTTCGGGATTTTTTCCCAGGAATTTCCAGGATTTTTCTGGGTTTTTTCCCTGGAATTTCTGGGATTTTTTTGGGGATTTTTTCCAGATTTTTTTCTGGGAATTTCTGGATTTTTTTCCACGACTTTTTCAGGGATTTTTTCCAGGAATTTCGGGGATTATTTCCAGGATTTTTTCCGGAATTTTTTTGAGAATTTCTGGGGTTTTTTCTGGGAATTTCTGGGATTTTTTCCCAGATTTTTTCCAGAATTTTTCCCGGATTTTTTCTGGGAATTTCTAGGATTTTTTCTGGGACTTATTCCGGAACTTTTTTGGGGGGAATTTCCGGGATTTTTTTCCGGGAATTTTTTCCCAGATTTTTTTCCCGGATTTTTTCTGGCAATTTTTCTGGGATTTTTTCCAGGTTTTTTTTTTTTTTTTAAATTTCCAGAATATTTTCCGGGATTTTTTCCAGGATTATTTCCAGGATTTTTTCCAGAATTTTTTCCTGGATTTTTTCTGGGAATTTTTCTGGGACTTTTTCCAGAATTTTTTGGGGGGGAATTTCCAGGATTTTTTCCGGGATGTTTTCTGGGAATTTCCAGGATTTTTTCTGGGACTTTTTCCAGATTTTTTCCCAGATTTTTTCCAGGAATTCCAGGATTTTTCCCAGAATTTTTCCGGGATTTCTCACCCAGGGGGCTGCAGGAGAGGCTGGTGAGGACCATGGCTGCCACCATCTCATCCATCTCCACCGATCCCGAGTCACATTTCCTGGAAAAAAAGCAGGAAAAAAGTCAGGAAAAGCAGGAAAAAAAGCGGGAAAAAGTGGAGAAAAAACGGGAAAAAAATCGGGAAAAAAATCGGGAAAAAATTCGGGATTTTCCAGCGGTTTGGAGGATTTTTTTTAGGGAAGATGGGAGAGAAAAGATGGGAAATTTTGTTAATTATAAATGGGAGGAAAGTTGGGATAATTCTAGGAAAAGGTGGGAATTTTTCCCGGAAAAATCACCAATTTCCATCCCAAACCTCATTCCCAGTGGGAAATTTTCCCGGAAAAATCACCAAATTTCATTCCTCATTCCCAGTGGGAATTTTGAATTTTTCCGGGAAAAACTCACCAATTTCCATTCCAAATCTCATTCCCATTGGGAATTTTTCCCAAAAAAAGTCACCAATTTCCATCCAAACCTCATTCCCAGAAGGAATTTCCTGGGAAAAATCACCAAATTCCAAATCCTTTTCCCACCAGGAATTTCCCTGGGAAAACTCAAAAAATTCCATCCCAATCCTCATTCCCATTGGGAATTTTCCTGGAAAAATCAGAAATTTCCATCCCAAATCTCATTCCCAGTGGGAATTTTTCTGGAAAAATCACTAATTTCTATTCCAACCCTCATTCCCAATGGGAATTTTTCCCAGAAAAAAAACAGGAATTTTGGAATTTTCCTGGGAAAAATCACCAAATCCCAAATTCCTCATTCCCAATGGGAATTTTTCCTGGGAAAATCACCAAATTCCATCTCAACCTTCATTCCCAATGGGAATTTTTCACAGGAAAAAAGTGGAATTTTGGAATTTTCCCAGAAAAATTTCACCAAATCCCAAATTCCTCATTCCCAGTGGGAATTTTTCCCAGGAAAAATCACCAAATTTCATTCCTCATTCCCAGCAGGAATTTTGGACTTTTTCCAGGAAAAACTCACCAATTTCCATCCCAAACCTCATTCCTAGTGGAAATTTCCCAGGAAAAATCACCAAATTCCAAATCCTTTTCCCATCAGGAATTTTCCTGGGAAAACTCAAAAAATTCCATCCCAAACCTCATTCCCATTGGGAATTTTCCCAGAAAAAAACAGGAATTTGGGAACTTTTCCCGGA
>NC_139483.1:111121316-111174279 GCF_008360975.1 Lichenostomus cassidix | reverse complement strand
TTTTTTGGAATTTCCAGGATATTTTCCGGGATTTTTTCTGGGATTATTTCCGGGATTTTTTCTGGGATTTTTTCTGGGAATTTCTGGGATTTTTCTGGGATTTTTTCTGGAATTTTTTCTGGCATTTTCTCCCCAGAATTCTGGGATTTTTCCAGGATTCTGGGATTTTTCCAGGATTTTTTCTGGGATTTTTTTCCGGAATTTTTTCCAGAATTTTTTCCAGAATTTTTCCAGGAATTCCAGAATTTTTCCGGGATTTTTTCTGGGATTTTTCCGGAATTTTTCCCAGAATTTTTCCAGGAATTCCAGAATTTTTCGGGATTTTTTCTGGGATTTTTTCCGGGATTATTTCCGAGATTTTTTCCCAGGAATTTCCAGGATTTTTTCTGGGATTTTTTACAGATTTTTTTCCCAGGAATTCCGGGATTTTTTTCAGAATGTTTTCCAGGATTTTTTCTGGGATCTTTTCTGGAATTTTTTCCGGAATTTTTTCTGGGAATTTCCAGGATTTTTTCTGGGATTTTTTCCGGGACTTTTTCCAGAATATTTACCAGGAATTTCCAGGATTTTTTCTGGGATTTTCTCTGGAATTTTTTCTGGAATTTTTTCTGGGACTTTTTCCAGAATTTTTTGGGGGGGGGAATTTCCAGGATTTTTTCCGGGATTTTTTCTGGGAATTTCCAGGATTTTTTCTGGGATTTTTTCCGGAATTTTTCCCAGATTTTTTCTAGGAATTCCAAGATTTTTTCCGGGATTTTTCCAGGATTTCTCACCCAGGGGGCTGCAGGAGAGGCTGGTGAGGACCATGGCTGCCACCATCTCATCCATCTCCACTGATCCCGAGTCGCATTTCCTGGGGAAAAAGCAGGAAAAAAAGTCAGGAAAAGCCGGAAAAAAAGCAGGAAAAAGCGGAGAAAAAACAGGAAAAAATTCGGGAAAAAATTTGGGAAAAAATTCGGGATTTTCCAGCGGTTTGGAGGATTTTTTTTTCGGGAAGATGGGAGAGAAAAGATGGGAAATTTTGTTAATTACAAATGGGAGGAAAGTTGGGATAATTCTAGGAAAAGGTGGGAATTTTTCCTGGAAAAATCACTAATTTCCATCCCAAACCTCATTCCCAGTGGGAATTTTCCTGGGAAAAAACACCAAATTTCATTCCTCATTCCCAGCGGGAATTTTGGAATTTTTCCAGGAAAAATCACCAATTTCCATTCCAATCCTCATTCCCAATGGGAATTTTTCCCAGAAAAAACCCAGGAATTTTGGAATTTTCCTGGGAAAAATCACCAAATCCCAAATCCCTCATTCCCAGTGGGAATTTTTCCCAGGAAAAATCACCAAATTTCATTCCTCATTCCCAGCAGGAATTTTGGAATTTTTCCAGGAAAAACTCACCAATTTCCATCCCAACCCTCATTCCTAGTGGAAATTTCCCAGGAAAAAACCAGGAATTTTGGAATTTTTCCCGTAAAAATTTCACCAAATCCCAAATCCCTCATTCCCATCAGGAATTTTTCCCAGGAAAAATCACCAAATTTCATTCCTCATTCCCAACAGGAATTTTGGAATTTTCCCGGAAAAAAATCACCAAATTCCAAACCCTTTTTCCCATTAGGAATTTTTCCTGAAAAAGTCACCAATTTCCATCCCAACCCTCATTCCCATCAGGAATTTTTCCCAGGAAAAATAATCAAATTTCATTCCTCATTCCCAGCAGGAATTTTGGAATTTTCCCAGGAAAAATCACCAAAACCCAAACTCTTTCCCATTAAGAATTTTTCCTGGGAAAACTCAGAAATTTCCATCCCAAACCTCATTCCTAATGGGAATTTTCCCAGAAAAGTCACCAATTTCCATCCCAACCCTCATTCCCAATGGGAATTTTCCACAGGAAAAACCAGGAATTTTGGAATTTTCCTGGGAAAAATCACCAAATCCCAAATTCCTCATTCCCAGTGGGAATTTTTTCTGGGAATTCCACCCACCTGCTGGGCACGTCGATGCTGCAGGACACAGATCTGCTCAGCCTTGCCGGGAATTCCGGGAATTCCGGGAATTCTGGGAATTCCGGGAATTCCTGGATCCTCTCGCATTCCGTCGGGAGGAAAACCTGGGAAGAGAAATTGGGGAAAATCGCAAAATTTTGGGAATTTCCAAAATATTTTTGGGATAATCTTGGAATTTTGGGTGATGATTCTTCGCCAATCCCAAATTCAGGGGTTTTGTGGGAATTTTCATGGATTTTTTCCATGGATTTTGGGTTTTTTCCCAGTTTTTTGGGTGGAGAAAAGGATGAAAATCCGGAATGGAAAATTCCCAGAATATCCTTGGATTTTTTTTGGATGAAAATTGGGATTTTTGGGGAAAAAATCCCAAATTTTTTGGCAAAATTTGGGCTTTTTTCCAGAAAAAACCCCAATTTTTTGCCAAAATCTACGATTTTTTCTGGAAAAATTCCCATTTTCTTTGGCTGAAATTTGGATTTTATCAAAAAAAAAATTTGCTGAAATTTGGGATTTTTTTCCAGAAAAAAAACCCCATTTTTTTTAGCTGAAATGTGGTTTTTTCGGCTGAAATTTAGGATTTTTTGTGCAAAATATGCCAATTTTTTTTTGGCTGAAATTTGGGATTTTTTCCAGAAAAAATCCCAAAATTTTCACCTGAAATTTAGGATTTTTTTGAAAATATCCCAATTTTTTTGACTGAAACCTGGGATTTTTTTCAGAAAAAAGAATCCTAATTTTTTTTTTTGCCTAAATTTAGGATTTTTTCCAGAAAAAAACCCTATTTTTTTTGGCTGAAATTTGGGGTTTTTTCCGGAGAAAAACCCAATTTTTTTGGCTGAAGTTTGGGATTTTTTCCAGGAAAAAATCCAGTATTTTTTGGCTGAAATTTGAGGTTTTTTCTGGAAAAAAATTCCCAATTTTTTGGGCTCAAATTCGGGATTTTTTTTCAGAGAAAATCCCCATTTTTTAACCGAAATTTGGATTTTTTTCCAGAAAAATTCCCAATTTTTTATTTTGTTGAATTTTAGGATTTTTTCCAGAAAAAATCTCAAATTTTTTTGGGAAGAAATTTGGGATTTTTCTGGAAAAAAATCCCAATTTTTTGGGCTGAAATTCAGGATTTTTTCCAGAAAAAATGGATTTTTGCCCAAATCCTATGGAATAAAAAATCATCAATTTCCATCCCAATCCTCCTTCCCAATGGGAATTTTCCTGGAAAAAATCACCAAATTCCAAACTCATTCCCAGGAAAAATCCCCAAATTTCATTCCTCATTCCCAGTGGGAATTTTCCAAGGAAAAATCCCAAAATTCCCAAACCCATTCCCAGAAAAAATCCCAAAATTCCAACCTGCATTCCTAGTGGGAATTTTCCCGGAAAAAACCCCAAATCCCAAACCTCATTCCCAGTGGGAATTTTCCTGGAAAACTCACCAATTCCCATCCCAATCCTCCTTCCCAGTGGGAATTTTTCCAGGAAAAATCCCCAAATTCCAAACCCATTCCCATGAAAAATCCCCAAATTTCACTCCTCATTCCCAGTGGGAATTTTCCCGGAAAAAATCCCGAATTTCATTCCTCATTCCCAGTGGGAATTTTCCCAGAAAAAATCCCCAAATCCCAACCCCATTCCCAGGAAAAATCCCCAAATTTCATTACTCCTTCCCAGTGGGAATTTTCCCAGGAAAAATCCCCAAAATTTCATTCCTCATTCCCAGTGGGAATTTTCCTGGAAAAATCACCAATTTCCTTCCCAATCCTCATTCCCAGCGGGAATTTTTCCAGGAAAAATCCCCAAATTTCATTCCTCCTTCCCAGTGGGAATTTTTCTGGGGAAAATCCCAAAATCCCAAATCCATTCCCAGAAAAAATCCCAAATTCCAATCCTCCTTCCCAGTGGGAATTTTCCCAGGAAAAATCCCAAAATTCCAACCCCATTCCCAGGAAAAAACCCCAAATTCCAAACCTATTCCCACGAAAAATCCCCAAATTTCATTCCTCATTCCCAGCGGGAATTTTCCCAGAAAAAATCCCAAATCCCAACCCCATTCCCAGGAAAAATCCCTAAATTCCAATCCTCATTCCCAGTGCTAATTTTTCCAGGAAAAATCCCCAAATCCCAACCCCATTCCCAGGAAAAATCCCCAAATTTCACTCCACATTCCCAGCAGGAATTTTCCCCAGAAAACTCACCAATTCCCATCCCAATCCCCAAAAATTCCCGGGATTTCCCCATTCCTGGGAATTCCCAGCCCTACCTGCTGTGTGGCTCCATCGGGAAATTCGGGAATTCGGGAAGGATTGGGAATTCCGGCGGGAGGAAGGAGGCGAGAGCCGAGCAGAGAGCGTTTGCCCAGCCGGCGAGACATCGGAGACAACCTGGAATGGGGAAAATTCGGGAATTTTCCATCCTAAATCCTGGAATTTTGGGAGATCAATCCTGGAATTGGGGATTAATTCTGGGATTTTCCACATAAATCCTGGGATTTGATGTCTGTAATTCCTGGGATTTGATGTCTCTAATTCCTGGGATTTTCTGCCCCTAATTCCTGGAATTTTCTGTCTCTAATTCCTGGAATTTTCTGTCTCGATTCCTGGGATTTTCTGCCCCTCAATCCCAGAATTTTCCACCCTAAATCCTGGGATTTTCCATCCTAAATCCTGGAATTTTCTGTCCTAAATCCTGGAATTTTCCACCCTAAATCCCAGAATTTCGGGAGATCATTCTCGGAATTTTCCGCTCCACAATCCTGGAATTTTCTGTCCTAAATCCTGGAATTTCCTGTCCTCAATTCTGGAATCTTCTGTCCTTCAATCCTGGAATTTTCCCCCCTAAATACTGGGATTTTCTGTCCTCGATCCTGGAATTTTTTGCTCCTCTGATCCTGGAATTTTTGGGAGATCAATCCTGGAATTTTCTGCCCTAAATCCTGGAATTTTGGGAGATCAATCCTGGAATTTTCTGTCTTGAATCCTGGAATTTTCTGCTCCTCAATCCTGGAATTTTCTGTCCTAAATCCCGGAATTTCCTGCTCCTCAATCCTGGAATTTTCTGTCTCTAAATCCTGGAATTCTCATCTCCTAAATCCTGGAATTCTCATCTCCTAAATCCTGGAATTTTCTGCTCATCAATCCCGGAATTTTCTGCCTCTAAATCCCAGAATTTTCTGCCTCTAAATCCCAGAATTTTCCATCCTAAATCCTGGAATTTTCTGCTCCTCGATCCTGGAATTTTCTGTTCTCAATCCTGGAATTTCCTGTCCTGAATCCCGGAATTTTCTTGTCCTTCAATCCTGGAATTTTCCACCCTAAATCCTGGAATTCCCTGCTCCTCAGTCCAGGAATTTCCTGTCCTCAATTCTGGAATTTTCTGTCCTTCAATCCTGGAATTTTCCACCCTAAATCCTGGAATTTTCTGCTCCTCAATCCTGGAATTCTCATCTCCTAAATCCTGGAATTCCCTGCTCATCAATCCTGGAGTTTCCTGTCCTTCAATCTTGGAATTTTCCGACCTAAATCCCAGAATTTTCTGTCCTCAATCCTGGAATTCTCTGCCCTCGATCCCAGAATTTTCTGATCCTCAATACTGGAATTCTCATCTCCAAAATCCTGGAATTTTCCACCCTAAATCCCGGAATTTTCTGCCCCTCAATCCCAGAATTTTCCGCCCTAAATCCCAGAATTTTCTGCTCCTCAGTCCAGGAATTCTCTGCTCCTCAATCCTGGAATTTCCTGCCCTAAATCCTGGAATTTTCTGTCCTAAATCCTGGAATTCTCTGCTTCTCAATCCTGGAATTTTCTGTCCTCAATCCCGGAATTCCTAGCACCTCAATCTCCTCATCTGCATCCCAAAGTTCCCCTTTTTTGGGAATTCCCAGACTTCTGGGATTTTAACCCAAACCAAACCCATACCTAACCTATTTTTGGACAGGGAATACAAAAAAAAAAAGGGATTTTTCCACCTTTTCCACGCAAAAGTTCTTTATTCCCGATGGGAAAAACTTCCCAAAATCAGGAAGGAAATCCAGGATTTATGAGGGGTTTTTATGGATCACTGGAGGGATTTTTCCCAGCCCTGAAATCCTGAAATTCCATCGGGATTGAGGGAAAAAGGGAAAAGGAAAAATAAGGGAAAGGAAAAAGGAAAAGAAACAGGAAAGAGGAAAAAGGAAAAAGGAAAGAGGAAAGAGGAAAAGAAAGAGGAAAAAGGGAAAAGAAAATGGAAAAAGGGAAAAACAGGAAAGGAAAAGGGAAAAGGGAAAAGGGAAAAAGGGAAAAAGGGAAAAAGGGAAAAAGGGAAAAGATGAAAAAACGAAAGAGGGAAAAGGAAAAGAAAAAGGAAAAAGCAAAATGGAAAAAGGAAAAAGGAAAAAGAAAGGAAATAAGGAAATCTCTTCCCAAAGCCAATTTCAGCCCAAAGAAATCCCGAGAATTCCCAAAAATTCCCAACATTCCAGGATTATTCCAGGATTTTCTAATCCCAGTGCATTTTGGCCAGGCGGGATTTATTCCCAAAAAAACCTGGCAGAAAATTTGGGAAAACCAGGAAAAACCAGGAGGGAATGTTGAGGGAATTTTTTTTCTCCTGGATTTTTTTTTTCTGGGAAAAGGCAAAGCAAGGTAATTCCAGAGGGAAATTATTCCAGAGGGAAACACCTTTGGAATTAACCAAATCCCAAAATTTTGCTCCCTGATTTCCCCAAGTGATTCCGGAGGGAAATTATTCCAGAGAAAAACACTTTGGGAGCTTCCGAATGCCAAGGTTTTGCTCCTTGATTTCCCAAAATTGATTCCGGAGGGAAATTATTCCAGAGGAAAACACCTGGAGAGTTTTCAAAGTGGAGGAGGAGGAGGAAAAGGAGGAAGAAAAGGAGGAAGAGGAAGATGAAAAGGAGGAGGAAGAGGAGGAAGAGGAGGAGGAAAAAGAAAAGGAGGAGGAAGAGGAGGAGGAAAAAGAAAAGGAGGAGGAAGAGGAGGAGGGAGAGGAGGAAGAAAAGGAGGAAGGAAATGGGGAAGAAGAAGAAGAAGAAGAAGAAGAAAAGGAGGAGCAGAAGGAAAAGGAGGAGGAACAGAAAGAAGAAAAGGAGGAAGGAAATGAGGAGGAAGAAGAAATGGAGGAGGAGGAGGGAAAGATGGAGGAAGAAAAGGAGGAAGAAGAGGAGGAAGAAAAGGGGGAGGAGGAGAAAGAAAAGGAGGAAGAAGAGGAGGAGGAAGAAGAAGAAGAGGCAGAGGAGGGAAAGCAGAAGGAAGAACAGGAGGAAGAAAAGGAGGAAGAAAAGGAGGAAGAAAAGGAGGAAGAAAAGGAGGAAGAAGAAATGGAGGAGGAGGAGGAAGAGGAGGAGGAGGAGGAAGAAAAGGAGGAGGAGGGAAAGGAGGAGGAGGAAGAAAAACAAGAAAACAAGGAGCAGGAGAAGGAAAAGGAGGAGGAAGAAGAGGAGGAAAAAAGGAGGAAGAAGAGGAGGAGGAAAAAAGGAGGAAGAGAAGGAGGAGGAAGAAGAAAAGAAGGAGGAGGAGGAACAAGAAGAAGAAAACGAGGAGCAGGAGAAGGAAAAGGAGGAGGAAGAAAAGAAGGAGGAAGAGGCAGAAAGAGAGGAAGAAAAGGAGGAAGAAAAGGAGAAGGAGGAAGAGGAGGAGGAGGAGGAAAAAAGGAGGAAGAGAAGGAGGAAGAAAAGGAGGAGGAAGAAGAAATGGAGGAGGAAGCAGAAAAGGAGGAAGAGGAGGAGGAAGAAGAGGAAGAAGAAAAGGAGGAAAAGGAGGAGGACGAAGAAAATGAGGAGGAAGAAGAAATGGAGGAGGAGGAGCAGGGGAAGGAGGAGGAAGAAAAGGAGGAAGAAGAGGAAGAAAAGGAGGAGGAGGAAGAAACGGAAGAAGAGGAGGAGGAGGAAGAAGAAGAGGAGGAGGAGGAACAAGAAGAAGAAAATGAGGAGCAGGAGAAGGAAAAGGAGGAGGAAGAAGGAGGAGGAGAAGGAGGAAGAGGAGGAGGAGGAAAAGAAGGAGGAGGAAGAAGAAAAGGAGGAAGGAAAGGAAGAAGAAAAGGAGGAAAAGGAGGAGGAAGAGGAGGAAGAAGGAGAAAAGGAGGAAAAGGAGGAAAAGGAGGAAGAGGAGGATGAAGAGAAGGAGGAAAAGGAGGAGGAAGAAAAGAAGGAGGAGGAGGCAGAAAGAGAGGAAGTAAAGGAGGAAGAAAAGGAGGTGGAAGGAGAAAGAAAACAAGGCGGAGAAGGAGGAAGAGAAGGAGGAAGAAAAGAAGGAAAAGGAGGAAGAGGAGGAGGAAGAAAAGGAGGAAAAGGAGGAAGAGGAGGAGGAAGAAAAGGAGGAAAAGGAGAAGAAAAGGAGGAAGAGGAAGAGGGAGAGCAGGAGGAAGAAAAGGAGGAGGAGAAGTAAGAAGAAAAGGAGAAGGAAGAAGAAGAGGAGGAAGAGGAGGAGGAGGAAGAAGAGGAAGAGGAAAAAAGGAGGAGAAAAGGAGGAGGAGGAGGAAGAAGAGGAGGAGAAAAGGAGGAGGAGTTTCAGGAGGGCAGCAACGACCAGTGTGAGATGGGAAGGAGGGAAACCAGGAAAACCGGGAAAAGATCGGGATTGGGGTGGGTGAGAGATTTTTTGGGATTTATTTCCATTTGGGACATCGATTGTTGTGCCTTGAAAGCCTCAGCGGCACCAGTGAGTGTGGGATGGGCAGGGAAATTGGGATTTGGGGTACAGGGTGGGAATCCATCGGGATTTGGGGTACAGGGTGGGAATCCATGGGAATTTGGGGTACAGAGTGGGAATCCATCGGGATTTGGGGATAGCAGGTGGGAATCCATTGGGATTTGGGGATATCCAGTGGGAATCCATCGGGATTTGGGGTACAGGGTGGGAATCCATCGGGATTTGGGGTACAGGGTGAGAATCCATCAGGATTTGGGGATATCCAGTGGGAATTCATTGGGATTTGGGGTACAGGGTGGGAATCCATCGGGATTTGGGGTACAGGGTGGGAATCCATTGGGATTTGGGGATATCCAGTGGGAATTCATTGGGATTTGGGGTACAGGGTGGGAATCCATCGGGATTTGGGGTACAGAGTGGGAATCCATCGGGATTTGGGGTACAGAGGGGGAATCCATCGGGATTTGGGGAGAGAAGGGACACCGGGATGGGGTGGGAATTCCAGGGACACACAGACACTGGGAAGTAATGGGAATTCTGAGGGACACAGAGCCCGGGAAGGAGTGGGAATTCTGAGGGACACAGAGCCCGGGATGGGTTGGAATTCCGGGGAGAAAAGACACCGGGAAGGAGTGGGAATGCCGCGGGACCGGGAAGCACAGAGCCCGGGAAGGAGTGGAAATACTGGAGAAAAGGGATACCGGGCAGGGTTGGGAATTCCGGGGGACACAGAGCCCGGGCAGGGTTGGGAATTCCGCGGGATTGGGAAGCACAGAGCCCGGGAAGGAGTGGGAATTCTGAGGGACACTGAGCCCGGGAAGAGTTGGGAATTCTGAGGGACACAGAGCCCGGGCAGGAGTGGGAATGCCGAGGGATTGGGAAGCACAGAACCCGGGAAGGAGTGGGAATTCCGAGGGACAGATAGGGAAGCACAGACCCGAGGTAGGAGTGGGAATTCCAGGGGCCACAGAGCCCGGGAAGGAATGGGAAATCCGGGGAGAAAAGACACCGGGAAGGAGTGGGAATGCCGCAGGAATTAGGAAGCACAGACCACAGGCAGGGTGGGAATTCCGGGGGGAGCAGAGACACCGGGAAAGAGTGGGAATTCCGGGAGAGAAGGGACACCGGGAAGGAGTGGGAATCCTGAAGGAATTAGGAAGCACAGACCCCTCAGGGTGGGAATCCTGAAGGAATTAGGAAGCTCAGACCCCTCAGAGTGGGAATTCTGGCAGAATTAGGAAGCTCAGACCCCTCAGAGTGGGAATTCTGAAGGAATTAGGAATCTCAGACCCCTCAGAGTGGGAATTCTGAAGGAATTAGGAAGCCCAGACCCCTCAGGGTGGGAATCCTGACGGAATTAGGAAGCTCAGACCCCTCAGGGTGGGAATTCTGGCAGAATTAGGAAGCACAGACCCCTCAGGGTGGGAATTCTGAAGGAATTAGGAAACTCAGACCCCTGAGAGTGGGAATTCCGCAGGAATTAGGAAGCACAGACCCCGGCAGTGTGAGAATCCTGATAGAATTAGGAAACCCAGACCCCTCAGGGTGGGAATCCTGGCAGAATTAGGAAGCTCAGACCCCTCAGGGTGGGAATCCTGACGGAATTAGGAAGCCCAGACCCCTCAAGGTGGGAATTCTGGCAGAATTAGGAAGCTCAGACCCCTCAGGATGGGAATCCTGACGGAATTAGGAAACTCAGACCCCTCAGGGTGGGAATTCTGAGGGAATTAGGAAGCACAGACCCCGGCAGAGTGGGAATTCCGCAGGAATTAGGAAGCACAGACCCCGGCAGGGTGGGAATTCTGAAGGAATTAAAAAGCACAGACCCCTCAGGGCGGGAATCCTGAAGGAATTAGGAAGCTCAGACCCCTCAGGGTGGGAATTCTGGCAGAATTAGGAAGCTCAGACCCCCTCAGGCCCCACAGCCCAGCACCACTCGGGCAGGCAAGGCTGCACGTCCCACACAGCTCAGCCCGGAACGGAGCAGAACGGAAAACCAACACCGCAAAACCCAACCGGCTACCCTCACCCCACCCCGGGGCTCTCCCCGCTCCTTTCCCGCTTACCTCCAGCGCCGGTTGTTTTAAAAGCACCGTGTTTTCCCCGGTTAGCTCTGCCGGGCCGGGCGGGGCGGGGCGGAGTCGCTGCCGGGCGGGAAGCGCCGCTCCCGCGCGCGCGGCTTTTTTTTAATCATTATTTTTCCCACTCCCCGGCGTTTTTTCCGCCCCGATTTTTATATTTCTGATGGAAAAGTGGGTCTAAAGAACAGCCTGAGGGGGTTCTCGCTACTCACCGGTGTGAGGTAAGCCCGCTCCGAGCGGCCGGCCGGGTTAAAGCTCCCGGGGCCGGCTCGGTGTAAACAACCTCCCCTCACGCTCGGCCCCTTCCTGCGCATTGGCTCCGCTGCTTCTTGCCGACGAAACGCCCATTGCCTGCCCGGCCGGAGGGGCTCCGTGCCCGGCTGCTCTCCCTGCCTTCTTTTCCTGCCTTTTCCCGGTTTTTTCCCGGATTTTCCCGGTTGTTTCTGACCGGGGATTGAGGCCCCGCAGCCCGCGGTGTACCGAGTGGCGGTGCGGTGCTCGGGTGGCTTTTTTGGGGGGTTATTTTGGCTTTTTTTTGTCACTTGCTGGGGTTGTTTTGGGGTGGAAAAGCTGAGTTTTGGAGAGGGTTTGACTTGGGGGCCTTTGGGGATTTTTGCTTCCGTAGGGCTGGGGAGGCAAAAGTACTATTTTCCTAAGGAATTGGGATCTTCCTGCACCTCTTTCCCAAGGAATTGGGATTTTCCTGCACCCCATTCCCAAATAATTGGGATCCCCACCATCCCTTTCCCAAGGAATTGGGATTTTCCTGCACCTC
This sequence comes from Lichenostomus cassidix, assembly GCF_008360975.1. Lineage (NCBI taxonomy): Eukaryota > Metazoa > Chordata > Aves > Passeriformes > Meliphagidae > Lichenostomus > Lichenostomus cassidix. Next base: position 111,162,773 of record NC_139483.1, on the reverse strand, counting down.
TTTCCAAAGAATTGGGATTTTCCTGCACCTCATTCCCGAGGAATTGGGATTTTCCTGCACCTCTTTCCCAAGGAATTGGGATTTTCCTGCACTCCTTTTCCCAAGGAATTGGGGCCTCATCATCCCTTTCCCAAGGAATTGAGATTTTCCTGCACCTCTTTCCCAAGGAATTAGGATTTTCCTGCATACCTTTATAAGGGATTGGGATCTTCCTGCACTTCTTTCCCAAAGAATTGTTCTCCCCATCACTCCTCTCTCATCATTTTTCACTTAAATTAACCCCAGCGATGCTCCTTTTGGGGTTTATTTCACTTTGGGGCATTGATTTTCCCCCTCAAACCCTCGGTTTTTTGTCACCGTGACAAAAATTCCCTAATTTCGGTGTTTGTGGATAAACACTGGGACTTTGTCAGCCTAAAAAATGGTTATTTTTACCCCCAAGATACACAACCCAGGTAGGATTTTCCAACTGTTGTCCCAGGTAAAATGTTGGGAGAGGAATTTTCACCTGTTTTTCATATATAAGATGAAACCTGATGTGATTTCCCAGCAAAATACCTGATTTTTTTTTATTTCTAAGAACAAAGTACCTTCTTTTGGCACCCAAACCAAAGCAAAAATCTTCCATTTCCAGAAACGCTTCTAAATTTCCTCCCAAGCTCCTCAGGCTGGGGTTTCTAAGTCAACTAATTAGGTGTTGAAATGAAAATTAAAATGAAAAGCGAGTTGTTATGTATGCAGAGTGACTGAAATCCATCGCCTGGAGATCTCACCTCGTTCCACTGCCACACCTGAGCCAAGGTGTTTCAAAACAGCAAAAATGGGGATGGAAATCCCTCAGAATGTGGGATTGGGAGGTGGTGGGTGGGGGAGAGGAGAGGAAAAGCCATGGCTGCTCCTCATCTTCCTCCATGATTTCACCTCATATTCCTCCATGATTTCCCATCATGGCTGCCCTTCATTTTCCTCAGTTTCCCCTCATGGCTCACCCTCATCTTCATCAGTTTCCCCTCATGGCTGCCCTTTATCTTCCTCGATTTTCCCTCATGGCTGCCCTTCATCTTCCTCAGTTTCCCCTCATCTTCCTCCATGATCTCCCCTCATTTCCCCCATGACTTCCCCTCATCTTCCCTCATGATCTCCCCTCATCTTCCCCCATGATTTCCCCTCATCTTCCTCCATGATCTCCCCTCATCTTCCTCCATGATCTCCCCTCATGGCTGGCCCTCATCTTCCTTGATTTCCCCTCATGGCTGCCCTTCATCTTCCCCCATGATTTCCCCTCATCTTCCTCCATGATTTCCCCATCTTCCCCCATATCTGCCCTCATGACTGCCCCTCACAACCATGGACACTCCTCATCTCCCCCATGATCTTCTGTCATATCCACCATGATCTCCCCTCATGCAGACCCCTCATCTCCTCCATGATCTCCCCTCATGGAGACCCCCTCCTCTTTGCCATGATCTCCCCTCAGGACCACCCTTCATCTCCACCATGATCTCTCCCCAGGAACACCCTTCATCTCCGCCATGATTCCCCCCTCACAAACACGGCCATCCATCATCTCCCCTCACTCCCCACAGCCATTCCCCATCTCCCCCACACTCTCCCCTCACGCCCCACGGCCATTCCCCATCTCCCCTCACAAACTCGGCCATTCCCCATCTCCCCTCACAAACTCGGCCATTCCCCATCTCCCCTCACAAACTCGGCCATTCCCCATCTCCCCACGCTCTCCCCTCACAAACTCGGCCATTCCCCATCTCCCTCCCTGTCCCTCTCCCCTCACTCCCCACGGCCATTCCCCATCTCCCCACACCCTCCCTGTCCCTCTCCCCTCACTCCCCACGGCCATTTCCCATCTCCCTCCCTGTCCCTCTCCCCTCACTCCCCACGGCCATTCCCCATCTCCCCACACCCTCCCTGTCCCTCTCCCCTCACTCCCCACGGCCATTCCCGTCTCCCCTCCCGTCCCGTTCCCCATTCCCGCCCCGGCGCTGGCGGGAACAGCCCGTGCCCTGCCCGCCCCCCCGCCCTGGCTACGTGCAGTTCCCCACGAGGCGCCGCGCGCCCCCCGCCCGCGGGAACAGCTCGCGCCGCACGTTCGCTCCGCTCCCGCCCGCCGGGGGAGGCGGGGCGGCTCCGGCCAATGGCGGCAGCGGCGCCGTGCCGGCGGCCAATGGCGAGGGGAGCTGAGGGGAGCTGAGGGGAATGGTGCCGCCTCTGAGGGCGGGCATGGCGGAGCTGAGGGGAGCAGTGGCGCCTCTGAGGGCGGGCATGGCAGAGCTGAAGGGAGCTCGGGGGAATGGTGCCGCCTCTTCAGGCGGGCATGGTGGAGCTGAGGGGAGCTTGGGGGAATAGTGCCGCCTCTTCAGGCGGGCATGGCGGAGCTCAGGGGAGCGGTGCAGCCTCTGAGGGCGGTTATGGCGGAGCTCAGGGGAATGGTGCCGCTCCTTCGGGCGGTCATGGCGGAGCCGAGGGGAGCTCAGGGGAATGGTGCCGCCTCTGAGGGCGGTCATGGTGGAGCTCAGGGGAATGGTGCCGCTCCTTCGGGCGGTCATGGCGGAGCCGAGGGGAGCTCAGGGGAATGGTGCCGCCTCTGAGGGCGGTCATGGCGGAGCTCAGGGGAATGGTGCCGCCTCTGAGGGCGGTCATGGCGGAGCTCAGGGGAGCGGTGCCGCCTCTGAGGGCGGTCATGGCGGAGCTCAGGGGAGCGGTGCCGCCTCTGAGGGCGGTCATGGCGGCGGCGCGGAGGGAGCGGCCGCGGGGGAGGGCAGCGCCTCACGGCGCCTTCGGGTCACTGAGCGCCCTCGGTCACTGGGCGCCCGCAGCCCTTCAGCACCCGCAGCGCTCTGTCCTTCGGCCTCAGTCCTTCAGCCCCTCAGGCTTTCAGTGCACTCAGCCTCCTCCGGCCTAAAGTGCTTTTAGCTCCCTCAGTGCTCTCGGTTCTTCAGCCTCTTAGTCCTTCAGTGTTTTTAGCCCCTTCAGGCCTTCATTCCCCTCAGTCCTTCATCTCCCACAGTCCCCTCAGGCCTTCAGTGCTTTTAGCCCCCTCAGGCCTTTAGTCCTTCATTCCCCTCAGTCCTTCATCCCCTCAGTCCTTCATCCCCTCAGTCCTTCATTCCCCTCAGTCCTTCAGCCCCTCAGTCCTTTGTACCCCTCAGTCCTTCATTCCCCTCAGTCCCCTCAGTCCTTCATCCCTCTTCATTCCTTCATCCCCCTCAGTCCTTTATCCCCTCAGTCCTTCATCCCTCTTCAGTCCTTCATCCCCTCAGTCCTTCATCCCCTCAGTCCTTCGTCCCTCTTCATTCCTTCATTCCCCTCAGTCCTTCATTCCTCTCAGTCCTTCATCCCTCTTCATTCCTTCAGCCCCTCAGTCCTTCAGCCCCTCAGTCCTTCATCCCTCTCAGTCCTTCATTCCCTCAGATCCTTCATTCCCCTCAATCCTTCAGCCCCTCAGTCCTTCATTCCCTCAGTCTTTCATTCCCTCAGATCCTTCATTCTCCTCAATCCTTCAGCCCCTCAGTCCTTCATTCCCTCAGTCTTTCATTCCCTCAGATCCTTCATTCTCCTCAATCCTTCAGCCCCTCAGTCCTTCATTCCCTCAGTCTTTCTTTCCCTCAGATCCTTCATTCTCCTCAATCCTTTAGCCCCTCAGTCCTTCATGCCCCTCAGTCCTTCATTCCCCTCAGTCCTTAATCCCCTCAGTCCCTCACCACTCAGTCCTTCAGTGCTTTCAGCCCCTCAAGCCTTCAGCGTTTTGAGTCCACTCTGTCCGTCAGCATTTTCAGTCCCTCAGCCCTTCACTGCCTCCATTCCCTTATTTCCCCATTCCTGTTTCATCCCTTCATTCTCTCAATCCTCTCAGCTTGTCCATTCTCTCAGCTTCGTCACTTCCTTCATTCCCTTATTCCCTTCAGTCCTTAATTCCCTCCATTCCCTTATTCCCCCATTCCCGCTCAGTCCCTTCATTTCCTTCATTCCTTTATTCCCCTAACCCCCTCAGTCCTTTCATTTCTTTCATTCCCTTATTCCCCTCAGTCCCTTCGTTCCCTTCATTCCCTTATTCCCTTAAATCCTTTAATTCCCTCCATTCCCGCCCAGTCCCTTCATTTCCTTAATTCCTTTATTCCCCTCAGCCCTTTCATTCCCTTATCCTCCTTAGTCCCTTCATTCCTTTCATTCCCTCATTCCCTTCATTCCCTCATTCTCTTCGTTCCCTAATTCCCCTCATCCCCCTCAGTCCTTCTGTTTCCCTTCATCCCCTTATTTCCCCTATTCTGCTCAGTCCTTCATTCCCTCAGTTCCCTCAGCGCCTCTGTTCCTTCATCCACCTCAGTCCTTTCATTCCTTTATTCCCTTATTCCCTTCACTCCCTTCAATCCCTTATTCCCCTCAGTCCTTTTTCCCCCTTCATTCCCTTATTCCCCTCAATTCCCCAACCTCCCACACCCTCATTGCCTTCAATCCCTTATTCCCCTCATCCCCTCAGTCCCTTCATTCCCTTATTCCTCCTATCCTGCTCATTCCCTTCATTCCCTCATTCCCCTCAGTCCTTTCACTCCATTCCCTCATTCCTATCAGTTCCTAAATTCCCTTATTCCCTTAATTCCTTTAGTTCCCTTTATTCCCTCATTCCCATCATTCCCTTATTCCTTTAATTCCGTTAATTCCCCTATTCCCCTCATTCCCCTTATTCCCTTCATTCCTTTAATTACCTTCATTCCTTTATTCCCCTTATTCCCTTAGTTCCTTTAATTCCCTTATATCCCTCATCCCCATCAATCCCTTAATTCCCTCATTCCCTTAATCCTTTAATTCCCCTATTCCCATCAGTCCCTTAATTCCCTCACTCCCCTCATTCCCTTAATCCTTTAATTCCCCTATTCCCATCAGTCCCTTAACTCCCTTATTCCCCTCATTCCCCTTATTCCTTTAATTCCCTTCATTCCTTTATTCCCCTTATTCCCTTAGTTCCTTTAATTCCCTTAATTCCCTTATTGCCTTAATTTCCTTCATTCCCTGAATTCCTTTAATTTCCTTCATTCCCTCATTCCCTTCAATCCCTTATTCCCCTCAGTTTCTTCATTCCCTTATTGCCCTCAGTCCCTTAATTCCTTTAATTTCCTTCATTCCCTTAATTCCTTAATTCTCCTAATTCCCTTATTCCCTTAATTCCTTTATTCCCATTATTCCCTTAATTTCTTTCATTCCCTAATTCCCCTCATTCCCTAATTCCCCTCATCCCCTTCAGTCCTTTAATTTCCCTTAATTCCCTTATTTCCCCTCATTCCCTCCATTCCCTAATTCCCCTCAGTCCTTTAATTCCTTTAATTCCCTTATTTCCCTTGATGGGAAAAACCCCAAATTCCCACCTGGTTGGGTCTGGGAAGGTGAAATTTAGGATAAAACATCCCAAAAATTGGGGAAAAAACCCCAAATTCCCACCTGGGAAAGTGAAATTTGGGCTAAAACATCCCAAAAATTGGGGGAAAATCCCCAAATTCCCACCTGGATGGGTCTGAGAAGGTGAAATTTGGGCTAAAACATCCAAAAAATTGGGGAAAACCCCCAAATTCCCACCTGGATTCCCCCAATTTTTGGGATGTTTTAGCCCAAATTCCCACTTTCCCAAAAATTCTGGAAATGGTGAAGAATCCATGAAAAATAATTTCTATTTTCATCATTTTTCACTGAAAAAAAATCCCTTTTTTTCCCATTTTTTTCTCTGTTATCCCAACATCTTAATTCCAGGAAAACCTCTGATTTTCCAGGGGTTTTTTTTCCTATTTTCCCCCCATTTTTTCCAGTTTTTCTCCGTTTTCCCAGATTTTTTCTCCAGTTTTCCCATTTGTTTGTTTTCCCATTATTCCCTCATTTTTCCCTCGATTTTTTCCCCGTTTTTCCTTGTTTTTTTCCCCAGTTTCCCCATTTTTTCCTCATTTTTCCCCCAGTTTATATCTTTTTATTCTCATTTTTCCCTAATTTTCCCCCTCATTTTTCCCCCCTTTTCCCCGTTTCTTTACCAATTTTTTCCTCATTTTTTCCTGGTTTTTTCCCATTTTTTTCCCTCATTTATCAGTTTTTTCCCTATTTTTTTTTTCCAGTTTTCCCATTTTATTCAGGAGGATCCAAGCAAACTCCTTGCATGGATTTTTAGCAATTTTTGGGAATTTTTTAATTTATCAGAATTTTTGGGATTTTTTTTTAATTTTTAAAATTTTCGGAATTTTGGATTTTTGTGTATTTTTGGATTTTTTTAATTTTTGGGGATTTTGGAGATTTTTGTGTAATTTTCTGAATTTTTGGAAATTTTTGGAACTTTAGTTTTGAGGATTTTGGGGGAATTTTTTGGAATTTTCTGGGATTTTGATTTTTAAAAATTTTTGGGTATTTTTTTAAATTTCTGAGGATTTTTGAAATTTTAAAAAATTTTTGGGGAACTTTTGGGGAATTTTAAAAATACTTTTTAGATTTCTTTTAATTTTTGGAGAATTTTTGGTGATTTTTGGGGGAACTTTTTTGAATTTTGGGGGATTTTTTGGGGATTTTTTAGGGAATTTTTTGGGAGTTTTGGGCGATTTTTTGGTAATTTTTTGGAATTTAAAAAATTTTTTTTTGATTTTTGGGGAACTTTGGGGGATTTTGGGGATTTTTTAAATTTTTGGGATTTTTTAATTTTGGGGGAATTTTGAGGTTTTTTGGTAATTTTTGATTTTAAAAATTTTTTGAATTTTTGGAATTTTGGGAGATTTTTTTTTAATTTTCGGGAATTTGGGGATTTTTGGAATTTTTGGGAATGTTTTCAGAATTTTTTGGATTTTCTTTAGATTTTTTAAGGAATTTTTTGGAATTTTGGAATTTTTTGAAATTTTGGGAATTTTTGGGAATTTTGGTTAAAATTTTTGGGAATTTTTCCCGCTTCATTTCAAAATTCCAAAAGGAAATTTTGAGCTCCTTGTCCTTAAATAATGAATTAATTCCAATCAATATAATAATAAAATCAATGATGAATAAAGAATAAAAAATAAACAACAAAACCACAACAATAAAAGAAATAATTACTCAAGAATAAATAAATAATAATAAATAATAATCTAAATCAAATATCTATAAATAAAATATTCCTTTTTTGTTGCTTTTTGTTGGTTTTTTTTATTTTTTAAAGTTTTTATTTTCCTACGTTTTGCTTTATTTTCCCCTAAATTTCGCCTCTTTTCCCTAATTTTTTCCTTTTTCCCTTTTTTCCTTTTTTTTCCTTTTCCCTTCTTTTCTTCCTTTTCCCTTTTTTCCTATTTTTTCCCTTTTTTTCCCCTTTATTCCTCCTTTTTCCTCCTTTTTTATCACATTTCCCCCAACTTTTCCCCCAAATTTTTTCCCATTTTCCCATTTTATTTTTTCCCTTTCCCCCTTTTTTCCTTTTCCCTCATTTTCCCCATTCTTAAATTTTTTCCCCTTTTCCTATTTTTTTTTTTTCCTTTTTTCCCTTTTTTCCTACTTTTCCCCCATTTTTCCCTTTTTTCTCCTTTTTCCTCTTTCCTCCCATTTTTTCCTTTCCCCCATTTTACCCCAATTTTCCCCCATTTTTCCCTTTTCCCCCTTTTTCCTCATTTTTTCTCACATTTCCCCTTTTCCCCCAATTTTTCCCCTTTTTCATTTTTCACATTTCCCTTTCCCTTTTCCTCCTTTTTCCCCCAATTTTTCCCCTTTTATTTTTTGCCATTTTCCCCTTTTTTCCTCCTTTTTCCCATTTTAAAATTTTTCCATTTTCCCCCCTTTTTTCCCTTTTCCCATTTTTCCTTTTTCCCCATTTTTTCTTCTTTTCCCCTCTTTTTCCTCCTATTTTTTCCTACCTTCCCCCATTTTCCCCCAATTTTTCCTTTTTTATTTTTCCTTTTTTCCCTTTTTCCTCCTTTTTTCTCACATTTCCCTTTTCCCCCACCTTTTCCCCCAATTTTTCCTTTTTATTTTTCCCATTTCCCCTTTTTTCCTCCTTTTTCCCTTTTCCCTTTTTCTCATTTTAAATTTTTTCCCTTTTTTCCCTTTTTTCCTACTTTCCCCCAATTTTTCCCCTTTTATTTTTTGCCATTTTCCCCTTTTTCCCATTTTATTTTTTTCCTTTTCCCCATTTCCCCCTTTTCCTATTTTTCCTTTTTCCCCATTTTTTTTCTTTTCCCCTTTTTCCTCCTATTTTTCCTTTTCCCCAATTTTCCCCCAATTTTTCCTTTTTTATTTTTCCTTTTTTCCCTTTTTCCTCCTTTTTCCTCACATTTCCCCTTTCCCCCTAACCTTTTCCCCCAATTTTTCCCCTTTTATTTTTCCCATTTCCCCCTTTTTCCTTTTTCTCCTTTTAAATTTTTTTCCTTTTTTCCCTTTTTTCCTACTTTTCCCCCAAGTTTTCCCCTTTTATTTTTCCCATTTCCCTTTTTTCCTCCTTTTTTCTTCTTTTTCCTTTTTCCCATTTTAAATTTTTTTCTTTTTTTCCCTTTTTTCCTACTTTTCCCCAATATTTCCCCTTTTATTTTTTGCCATTTTCCCCTTTTTCCCTCCTTTTTCCCATTTTAATTTTTTTCCTTTTCCCCCATTTCCCCATTTCCTTTTTTTCCCCATTTCCCATTTTTTCCCTTTTCCTATTTTTCCTTTTTTCCCCCATTTCCCCCTTTTCCTATTTTTCCTTTTTCCCCATTTTCTTCTTTTCCCTTTTTCCTCCTATTTTTTCCTTTCCCCCAATTTTCCCCCAATTTTTCCTTTTTTATTTTCCCTTTTCCCCCTTTTTCCTCCTTTTTTCTCACATTTCCCCTTTTCCTGCTAACCTTTCCCCCCAATTTTTCCCCTTTTATTTTTTCCCATTTTCCCATTTTTTCCTCCTTTTTCCCTTTTCCCTTTTTCTCCTTTTAAATTTTTTCCCTTTTTTCCTACTTTTCCCCCAATTTTTCCCCTTTTATTTTTCCCATTTTCCCCTTTTTCCTCCTTTTTCCCATTTTAATTTTTTTCCCTTCTCCCCCATTTCCCTTTTTTCCCTTTTCCCCCATTTCCCCTTTCCCTTTTTTCCCCATTTCCCCCTTTTCCTATTTTTCCTTTTTCCCCATTTTTTCTTCTTTTCCCCCTTTTTCCTCCTTTCCTCCTATTTTTTCCTTTCCCCCATTTTCCCCCAATTTCCCGCATTTTTCCCTATTTTTCCTTTTTTCCCTTTTTCCTCCTTTTTTCTCACATTTCCCTTTTCCCCCACCTTTTCCCCAATTTTTTCCCTTTTATTTTTTCCCATTTTCCTTTTTTCCTCCTTTTTCCCTTTTCCTTTTTTCTCATTTTAAATTTTTTTCCTTTTTTCCCTTTTTTCCTACTTTTCCCCCAATTTTTCCCCTTTTATTTTTTCCCATTTTCCCCTCCTTTTTCCCATTTTAAAATTTTTCCCTTTTCCCATTTTTCCCCATTTTTTCTCCTTTTCCCCCTTTTTCCTCCTATTTTTTCCTTTCCCCCATTTTCCCCTAATTTTCCCCATTTTTCCCTTTTCCTCCTTTTTTCTCACATTTCCCTTTTTCCCCACCTTTTCCCCCAATTTTTCCCCTTTTATTTTTCCCATTTTCCCCTTTTTTCCTCCTTTTTCCCTTTTTCTCCTTTTAAATTTTTTCCCTTTTTTCCCTTTTTTCCTACTTTCCCCCCAATTTTTCCCTTTTATTTTTTGCCATTTTCCCCTTTTTCCCATTTTATTTTTTTTCCTTTTCCCCATTTCCCCCTTTTCCTATTTTTCCTTTTTTCCCCATTTTTTTTCTTTTCCCCCTTTTTCCTCCTATTTTTTCCTTTCCCCCAATTTTTCCTTTTTTATTTTTCCTTTCCCCCCTTTTTCCTCACATTTCCCCTTTTCCTGCTAACCTTTCCCCCAATTTTTCCCCTTTTATTTTTCCCATTTTCCCCTTTTTTCCTCTTTTTCCCCATTTTAAATTTTTTTCCATTTCCCTTTTTCCCATTTCCTCCTTTTTCCTTTTCTCCATTTTCCCTTTTTTCCCTTCCCCCCCATTTTTCCCTGTTTCCCATTTTCCCTCCTTTCCCCCTTTTTCCCTCCTTTTTCCCATTTTCCCCTTTTTTCCCCTTTTCCCCCTTTTTCCTCCTTTTCCTCATTTTTTCCTTTTTCCCATTTTTTTCCTTTTTTCCCCTTTTCCCACCATTTTCCCACTTTTTTCTTTTCCCCTTTCTTCCTCCTTTTCCCCTTTTTTCCTTTTTCCCCTTTTTTCCTCCATTTTTCCCCTTTTCCCCATTTTCCCTTATTTCCCATTTTCCCTCCTTTTTCCCTCATTTCCCATTTTTCCCCATTTTTCCCATTTTTCTTCTTCTCCCACCCACCATTCAATCCCAATTGATTCTGGAATTCAATCCCAGATTATTTCCTTATCAAATCCCAACCAGGAAAACTCAGAATTCCCAAAAAAACCCCAAAAACTGGGAATTCTCTTCTCCAACGATCCCACTTTGGATCCCAGTGGAGTTTGGAATTCCAAAGGTTTGGAATTTTGGGAAAACCTGGATGGATTTATCCCAAAAATCTGGGATCACCTCTGGAATTCCAGGAAAAATCCCAAAAAATTGGATTAACTCTGGAATTCCTGGATGGATAAATCCCAAAAATCTGAGATCAGCTCTGGAATTCCTTCATGGATTTATCCCAAAAATCTGGGATCAGCTCTGGAATTTTCTGATGGATTTATCCCAAAAAAATTGGATTAACTCTGGAATTCCCAGATGGAAAATCCCAAAAAATTGGGACCAGCTCTGGAATTCCCGGATGGATCCATTATCCCAAAAATCTGGGATCAGCTCTGGAATTTCCGGATGCATAAATCCCAAAAAATTGGATTAACCCTGGAATTCCTGGATGGATTAATCCCAAAAATCTGAGATCACCTCTGGAATTCCAGGAAAAATCCCCAAAAATTGGATTAACTCTGGAATTCCCAGATGGATAAATTATCCCAAAAATCTGGGATCAGCTCTGGAATTCCCTGATGGATTTATCCCAAAAAATTGGATCAACTCTGGAATCCCAGGAAAAATCCCAAAAAATTGGATTAACTCTGGAATTCCCAGATGGAAAATCCCAAAAATCTGAGATCAGCTCTGGAATTCCCTGATGGATAAATTATCCCAAAAATTGGATTAACCTTGGAATTCGGATGGATAATCCAAAAAAAATTGGATAGCTCTGGAATTTTCTAATGGATTTATCCCAAAAATCTGGGATCACCTCTGGAATTCCCAGATGGATTCATTCAAAAAATCTGGGATCACCTCTGGAATTCCTTCATGGATTTATCCCAAAAAAATTGGATTAACTCTGGAATTCCTGGATGGAAAATCCCAAAAATCTGAGATCAGCTCTGGAATTTTCTAATGGATTTATCCCAAAAATCTGGGATCACCTCTGGAATTTCCAGATGGATAAATCCCAAAAATTGGATTAACTCTGGAATTCCCGGATGGATAAATTATCCCAAAAATTGGATTAACTCTGGAATTCCCAGATGGAAAATCCCCAAAAATTGGGATCAGCTCTGGAATTCCCAGATGGATAAATTATCCCAAAAAAATTGGATTAACTCTGGAATTCCTTCATGGAAAAATCCCAAAAATCTGAGATCAGCTCTGGAATTCCTTCATGGATTTATCCCAAAAATCTGGGATCAGCTCTGGAATTCCTGAATGGATAAATCCCAAAAATCTGGGATCAGCTCTGGAATTTCCGGATGGAAAATCCAAAAAAAATTGGATTAACCCTGGAATTCCCAGATGGATTCATCCCAAAAAATGGAACTCTGGAATTCCTTCATGGATTTATCCCAAAAATCTGGGATCAGCTCTGGAATTTCCAGATGGATAAATCCCCAAAAAATTGGATTAACTCTGGAATTCTCAGATGGAAAATCCCAAAAATCTGGGATCACCTCTGGAATTCTCTGATGGATAAATTATCCCAAAAAAATTGGATCAACTCTGGAATTCCCAGATGGATAAATCCCAAAAATTGGATTAACTCTGGAATTCCCTGATGGATCAATCCCAAAAATCTGGGATCACCTCTGGAATTCCGGGAAAAATCCCAAAAAAATTGGATCAACTCTGGAATTCCAGGAAAAATTAAAAAAAAATTGGATTAACTCTGGAATTCCCTGATGGATTTATCCCAGAATCTCCCGGAGCTGCTGGGAATTCTGGGAATTCCAGAGGGAAGGGAAAACGGAATTTTGGGAATTTTTTCTTCTTCTCTTCCTTTTCTCTTTTCTTTTCCTTTTTTCTCTCTTTTAATTTTCTTTTCTCACTTAATTTTCATTTTCTTTTCAGTTTTTTTTCTGTTTTTTTCTTTTCTTTTTTTTCTTCTCCTTTATTTTCTTTTTTCTTTTCTTCTATGTTCTGTTTTTCTTTTTTTCTTATTTTTTCCTTTTCATTTTTATTTTTTCTTTTAGCTTTAAAATTTTTTCTTCTTTTTTCTTTTCCATTTTCTCTTTTTTTATTCTCTTTTCTTCTTTTTCTCTTTTCTATTTTTTAGATTTTATTTTATTTTTCTTTACTTTTTTCTTCTCTTATTTTCTTTTTTCTTCTCTTTTTTCTTCTCCTTTTTCTCTTTTTTATGATCTTTTTCCTTTTTTCTCTTTTTCTTTTCTTATCTTCTTTTTTATTTCTTCTTCCTGTTTTCTTTTTTCCTCTTTTCTTTTTCTCTTTTCTTCTTTTTTTAAAATCCTCTTTATTTTCTTTTTTCTTTTATTTTTTATGTTTTTTCCTTTATTTTCTTGTCTTTCCATTTTTATTTTTTAATTTTTTTCCTTTTTTATTTTTAAATTTTCTTTATTTTCTTTTTTCTTTTCCTCTTTTCTTCTCTAATCTTTTATATTTTCTTATTTTCTTTAATTTTCTTTAATTTTCTTCTTTTTTCTTCTTCCTTTCCTTCTCTTTCTAAATTTTTTCTTTTCTTCTTTTTTCTCTTTTCTTCTTTTTTATTTTCTTTTGCTTTTTTTCCTTTCTTTTCTCTCTTTTTAAAAAAATCTTTATTTTTTCCTTTTCTCTTTTTTCCTTTTTCTTCTCTTTTCTCCTTTTTTATGTTTAAAATCCTCTTTATTTCTTTTCTTTTCTTTTCTTTTCTTTTTTCCTCTTTTCTTTTGTTTTTTTCCTCTTTTCTCTTTTCAAAAATCCCAATTTTTCCATCAAAACCTCTCCGTGGAATTTTCCCTTCCTGGGAAAAATCTTGGATTGGGAAAAAATTCCGGAATTGGAAAATAAATTTTTTTTCCCCTTCAGGTTGGAAAAGAAGTTTTTTGGGAAGGAAATTTCATGGAATTCGATGGAAATTTCCTGGAAAATTGATGGAATTTGATGGAAATTTCATGGAATTTGATGGAAATTTCATGGAATTCGATGGAAATTTGCTGGAATTTGCTGGAAATTTTCTGGAATTCAGAAAAAATTCCTTTTTCCAGAGACTTTTTTTGGGAATTTGGAATATTTTTCTCTCATCTCTTCCTAATTCAATTTTTTTTCCGGGATTGGGATAATTTCTGGATTTAATCCTTGTTATCGTGGGGAAAAAATTAAAAAAATTCGAGTTTTCTGTTGGTTTTGGTTGTGATTTTGGGATTTTTTTGGGAATTTTTTTTTGGATTTTCTTTGGCTCCCAAATTTGGGATTTAGCGGGAAATGGGAATTCCTGGCTGGGATGGAATTTCTGGGAATCTGGAGAGGTGATTGGGAGGGGAAATGTGGGAAAATTGAGGGGAAATCTGGGAAAAGAGGGAAAAAAAGGGGAAAAGGAGGGAAAGGAAAAGAAGGAAAGGGAAAAAAAGGAGGAAAAGAGGGAAAAAGAGGGAAAAGAGGGAAAAAGGAAAAATAAAAGGGGGAAGAGGAAAAAGAGGGAAAAAGAGGGAAAAGAGGGAAAAGGAAAAAGAAAAAGGGAAAAATAGGGGAAAAGGGGAAAAAAGGGGAAATGAAAAAAGAGGGAAAGAGGGAAAATAGGGGAAAAGTGGGAAAAAGAGGGAAAAGAGGGAAAAAGGAAAAAGAGGAAAAAAGGAGAAAAGGGGGAAAAAGGAGGGGAAAAAGAGGAAAAGGGAAAAAAGACGGAAAGAAGTGAAAAGAGAAAAAGAGGAAACAGGAAAATGTAGAAAAGAGGGGAAAAAAGGGAAAAAGGGGAAAAGGGAAAAAGAGGGGAAAAGAGAGGAAAAGAGAGAAAAAAGAAAAAAGGAAAAAGAAAAAAGGGGAAAATAGGGAAAAGGAAAAATAGGGAAGAGAGGAAAAAGGGAAAAGGAAAAAGAAGGGAAAAATGGGAAAAAGCAGAAAAGGGAAAAATGGGGAAGAAGGAAAATAGGGGAAAAGAGGGAAAAGAGCAAAGATGGAAAAGAAGGAAAAAAGAAAAATGGAGAAAAGAGGGAAAAGGTGGAAAGGGAAAAAAGAGAGGAAAATGGGGAAAAGAAGATAAAGAGGGAAAAAAGGAAAAGAGGGAAAAAGAGGAAACAGGAAAATGTAGAAAAGAGGGAAAAAAGGGAAAAAGGGGAAAGAGAGAAAAAAGAAAAAAGGGAAAATGAAAAAAGGGGAAAATAGGGAAAAGGAAAAATAGGGAAAAGAGGAAAAAGGGAAAAGGAAAAAGAAGGGAAAAATGGGAAAAAGCAGAAAAGGGAAAAATGGGGAAGAGGGAAAATAGGGGAAAAGAGGGAAAAGAGCAAAGATGGAAAAGAGGGAAAAAATAAAAAAGGAAAAAAAGGGGGAAAAGGGAAAAAATGGGGAAAGGGGGAAAAGAAGGGAAAAAGGCAGAAAAGAGGAAGGAAAATGGGAAAAATTGGGAAAAGAGGAAAAATGAGGAAAAGGAGGAAGAGAAAAGGGGAAGAGGGAAAAGCAGAAAAGGGAAAAGAGGGAGAGGAGAAAAGGGAAGAAAGAGGGGGAAAGGAGGAGAAAAATTAGGGAAAAAAGGGAAAAGGAAAAAACGAAGGAAAGAAGCGAAAAGGGAAAAAGAGGAAACAGGAAAATGAGGAAGAGAGGGAAAAGAGGGGAAAAAGAAAAAAGGAAAAAGAAAAAAGGGGAAAAGGGAAAGGAAAAAGAGGGAAAAGAGGAAAAAGGGAAAAGGAAAAAGAAGGTAAAATGGGAAAAAGCAGAAAAGGGAAAAAGGGGGAAGAGCGAAAATAGGGGAAAAGAGGGAAAAGAGCAAAGATGGAAAAGAGGGAAAAAATAAAAAGGAGAAAAGGGGGGGAAGGGAAAAGGGATGGGGAAAAGAAGAAAAGAGGAAAAAGGAAAAGAGGGAAAAAGGAAAAAAAGGGGAAAAGGGAAAGAGAGGAAGAGGAAAAGAAAGGGAAGGGGAAAAGGGAAGAAAAGGGGAAAAGGGGGGGGAGGAAAAAAAGGGGGGGAAAAGGGAAAAGGGGGAAAATGGGGAAAGGGGGAAAAGAAGGGAAAAAGGCAGAAAAGAGGAAGGAAAAGGGGAAAAATTGGGAAAAGGGGAAAAATTGGGAAAAGGAGGAAGAGAAAAGGGGAAGAGGGAAAAGCAGAAAAGGCAAAAGAGGGAGAGGAGAAAAGGGAAGAAAGAGGGGGAAAGGAGGAGAAAAATTAGGGAAAAAGGGGAAAAAAGGAAAAAAAGAGGGAAAGAAGCGAAAAGGGAAAAAGAGGAAACAGGAAAATGAGGAAGAGAGGGAAAAGAGGGAAAAGAGGGGAAAAAGAAAAAAGGGAAAAGAGGGGAAAGGGAAAGAGGAAAAAGAGGGAAAATAGGGAAAAGAGGGGAAAAGAGGGAAAAGGGAAATGGAAAAAGAAGGGAAAAATGGGAAAAAGCAGAAAAGGGAAAAAGGGGGGAAGAAGGAAAATAGGGAAAAAGAGGGAAAAGAGCAAAGATGGAAAAGAGGGAAAAAAGAAAAGAAAAAAGGAGAAAAGAGGGAAAAGGTGGAAAGGGAAAAAGAGGAAAAAAGGGGAAAAGAAGATAAAGAGGGGAAAAAGAGGAAACAGGAAAATGTAGAAAAGAGGGAAAAAAGGGAAAAAGAGGGGAAAAGAGAGAAAAAAGAAAAAAGGGAAAAGAAGAAAGGGGAAAGAGGAAAAAGAGGGGAAAAGAGGAAAAAGGGAAAAGGAAAAAGAAAGGAAAATGAGAAAAAGCAGAAAGGGAAAAAGGGGGAAGAGGGAAAATAGGGAAAAAGAGGGAAAAAGGGAAAAAATGGGAAAAGGGGGAAGAATGGGGAAAGGGGGAAAAGAAGGGAAAAAGGCAGAAAAGAGGAAGGAAAATGGGAAAAATTGGGAAAAGAGGAAAAATGAGGAAAAGGAGGAAGAGAAAAGGGGAAGAGGGAAAAGCAGAAAAGGGAAAAGAGGGAGAGGAGAAAAGGGAAGAAAGAGGGGGAAAGGAGGAGAAAAATTAGGGAAAAAGGGGAAAAAAGGAAAAAAAGAGGGAAAGAAGCGAAAAGGGAAAAAGAGGAAACAGGAAAATGAGGAAGAGAGGGAAAAGAGGGAAAAGTGAATAGGAGGGGAAAAGTGGGAAAAGGGGAAAAAGGAAAAAGGAAAAAAAGGAAAAAGGAAAAAGAAAAAAGGGAAAAGAGGGGAAAAGGGAAAAGGAAAAAGAAGGGAAAATGGGAAAAAGCAGAAAAGGGAAAAAAGGGGGAAGAGGGAAAATAGGGAAAAAGAGGGAAAAGAGCAAAGATGGAAAAGAGGAAAAAAAGAAAAATGGAGAAAAGAGGGAAAAGGTGGAAAGGGAAAAAGAGAGGAAAATGGGGAAAAGAAGATAAAGAGGGAAAAAGAGAAAAAGAGGAAACAGGAAAATGAGGAAAACAGGGAAAAAGAGGGGAAAAGAGGGGAAAGAGGGAAAAAAGAAAAAAGGGAAAAGAAAAAAGGGGAAAGAGGAAAAAGAGGGGAAAAGAGGAAAAAGGGAAAAGGAAAAAGAGGGAAAATGGGAAAAAGCAGAAAAGGGAAAAAGGGGGAAGAGGGAAAATAGGGGAAAAGAGGGAAAAGAGCAAAGATGGAAAAGAGGGAAAAAATAAAAGAAAAAAGGAGAAAAGAGGGAAAAAGAGGGCGAAAGGGGGAAGAATGGGGAAATAGGGAAAAAGGCAGAAAAGAGGAGGGAAAAGGGGAAAAGTTGGGAAAAGGGGAAAGAGGGAGAAAAGAGGAAAAAAGGAAAAGCGGGAAAGGGGGAAATAGGGGAAAAGAGGGAAAAAAGGAGAAAAGAGGGGAAAGGGAAAGAGGAAAAAGAGGGAAAAGGGAAAAAGAAGGAAAAAAGGGAAAATAGAAAAAAATAGGGAAAAGGGGAAAAGAGGGAAAAAGAGGGAAATGGGAGAAGATGGAAAGGTGGAAAAAAGGAGAAAAGAGAGAAAAGGGGAAAAGATGGGAAAAGGGGAAATGGAAGAAAGAGAAGGAAAAAGGGGAAAAGGAGAAAAATCAGAAAAAGGAGGGAAAAGGGGAAAGAGAAAAAAGGGGAAAAGAAGGAAAAAAGAGGGAAAAGGGGGAAATTATGGAATTTTTTTTCATTCCAGAAAAAAAAAAATCGCGGATTTTTGGGAATGCGGGAGGAAAGAACTCCCGGGAAGTGGGAAATCCCGGGAATTCCACTTTTTTCCCGGGAATTCCACTTATTTTCCCGGGAAATCTACTTTTTTTTCCCCCGGAAATTCCACTTTTTTCCCGGGAAATCCACTTTTTTCTGGGAATTCCACTTTTCCCCCGGGAAATCCACCTTTTTCCCAGAAATTTCACTTTTTTCCCCAGGAAATCCACTTTTTTCCCGGAAATTCCACTTTTTTCCTGAAAATTCCACTTTTTTCCTGAAAATTCCACTTTTTTCCCAGAAATCCAACTTTTTTTCCTGGGAAATCCACTTTTTTCCGGGAAAATCCACTTTTTTCCGGGAAAATCCACTTTTTTCCCAAAAATTCCACTTTTTTCCCCAGAATTTCCACATTTTTTTCCTGGTAAATCCATTTTTTCCCCTGAAAAATTCCACTTTTTTTCCCGGGAAGTTCCACCTTTTTCCCGGGAAATCCATCTTTTCTCCCCTGGGAATTCCACCTTTTTCCTGTGAATTCCACTTTTTTCCCAAAAATTCCACTTTTTTCCAGGAAATCCACTTTTTTTTCTCCCAGAAATTCCACTTTTTTCCCAAAAATTCCACTTTTTTCCCCAAAACTTCACCTTTTTCCCCGGGAATTCCACTTTTTTCCAGTGAATTCCACTTTTTTCCCTGGAAATCTACTCTTTTTCTTGGGAATTTCACCTTTTTCCCCGGGAAATCCACATTTTTCCCCAGAAAATCCACTTTTTTTCCCCAGAAAATCCACTTTTTTCCCAGGAAATCCATCTTTCTCCTGGGAATTCCACTTTTTCCCCAAAAATTCCACTTTTTTCCTGGGAAATCCACTTTTTTCCCGGGAATTCCACTTTTTTCCCCAGAAAATCCACTTTTTCCCCTGGAAATCCATCTTTCTCCCGGGAAATCCACTTTTCCCCAAAACTTCACATTTTTTCCCAAAAATTCCACTTTTTTTCTGGGAATTCCACCTTTTTTCCCCGAGAATTCAACTTTTTTCTCAGGAATTCCACTTTTTTCCCAAAAATTCCACTTTTTTTCCCAGGAAATCCACATTTTTTCTGGGAAATCCACTTTCTTCCCGAGAATTCCACATTTTTTCCTGGGAAATCCATTTTTTTTCCCGGGATTTCCACTTTTTTCCCAGAAACTTCACCTTTTTTCCCAGGAAATCCACTTTTTTCCTGAAAATTCCACTTTCTTTCCCGAGAAATCCACTTTTTTTCCCAGAAATTCCACATTTTTTCCCCAGAATTCCACTTTTTTCTGGGAATTCCACTTTTTCCCCGGAAATTCCACTTTTTTCCAGGGAAATCCACTTTTTTTCCTGAAAATTCCACTTTTTTCCCAGGAAATCCACTTCCTCCCGGGAAATTCCACTTTTTTTCTGGAAACTTCACTTTTTTTCCCGGGAATTCCACCTTTTTCTCGGGAAATCCACTTTTATTTGGGAATTCCACTTTTTTCCCCGAAATTCCACTTTTTTTCCTGGGAAATTCCATTTTTTCCCGAAAATTCCACCTTTTTTCCCCGGGAAATCCAATTTTTTTCCCAGGAATTCCACCTTTTTCTCGGGAAATACACTTTTTTCCCCCAGAAATTCCACTTTTTACCCAACAATTCCACTTTTTTCCCAGGAATTCCACCTGTTTCCTGGGAATTCCCCTTTTTTCCCCTGGAAATCCACTTTTTTCTGGGAATTGCTCTGTTTTTCCCAGGAATTGCACCCTTTTCCAGGGAATTCCACTTTTTCCCCGGGAAATCCACTTTTTTCCCAAAAATCCCACTTTTTTCCCCTGAAAATTCTACTTTTTTCCCAGGAATTTCAGTTTTTTTTCCCCAAGAATTCCACTTTTTTCCCCCCCGAAAATTCCACTTTTCCCCCAGAAAATCCACTTTTTTTTTCCCCCGAAAATTCCACCTTTTTCCCTGGGAAATCCAATTTTTTTCCCAGGAATTCCACTTTTTTTTCCCCAGGAATTCCACTGTTTTCCCAGAAATTCCACTTTTTTTCCGAAAATTCCACTTTTTTCCCCGGGAAATCCACTTTTTTCCCCAGAAATCCACTTTTTGCCTGGGAGTTCCACTTTTTTTCTGGGAATTCCACTTTTTTCCCCGGAAATTCCTCTTTTTTTCTGGGAACTCCACTTTTTTCCTGGGAAATCCACTTTTTTTTCCCAGAAAATCCACTTTTTTCCCCAAAAATTCCACTTTTTCCCCAGAAATTCCACTTTTTCCCCGGAAAATCCACTTTTTTCCTCGGGAATTCCACTTTTTTTCCTGAAAATTCCACTTTCTTTCCCGAGAAATCCACATTTTTCCCAAAAATTCCTGATTTTCCCCGGGAATTCCGGCGGAACTGGCTCAGGGCGCTGCGCCTTTAAGAGCGAGCCGGATCCGCTTCGGTGACGTCATCGCCAACAGTTCCCGCCCTTTTTTCCCGGGAAAAAAAAAATCCCCAAATCCTGGAATTCGGGAGAATAAAAACTCGGTTTGAGCGGAAAATCCTGGAATTGTTCGGGAGCTGAAATCCCTTTTTATTGCGAGATTCCCAGGGAAGCTCCTCGATCCCGAAATTCCTTCCCAGGATGGATCCAAGCTGGGAATGGAGGGAATTCCCTGGGAAAGGGGAGATTTCCTGGGATTTGGGGAGGAATTCCCGGCCGGGCTGGAATTCCAGGATATTCCTGGATCCCTGGGAATGTCCAGGGAAAGGCGGGAGGTGTCAGGGGTGGAACATGATGGGATTTAAGGTCTTTTCCCACCCGAAATATTCCCAAATTTCCGGAACTCCATGGTCTCACCCAGCCCTGGTTGGGAGGCGGAGCGGGGAGGCGGCAGAGGCACCGGTAGTCCCCAGCACGGAGCTCCGAGCTCGGAGCGCTTCAGTCCCTGGAGCTCCTCAGCCATGGAGCCCCTCAGCCACTGAGACCCTCAGGCGTGGAGCTCCTCAGCCATGGAGCCCCTCAGCCATGGAGCCCCTCAGCCACATGGAGCCCCTCAGCCCCGGAGCCGCTCAGCCCACGGAGCCCCTCAGTCACGGAGCCCCTCAGTCACGGAGCCCCTCAGCCACGGAGCTCCTCAGCCACGGAGCCCCTCAGCCATGGAGCCGCTCAGCCACTGAGACCCTCAGCCACTGAGACCCTCAGGCGTGGAGCTCCTCGGCCATGGAGCCCCTCAGCCCCGGAGCCCCTCAGTCACGCAGCCCCTCAGCCACGGAGCTCCTCAGCCACGGAGCCCCTCAGGCACAGAGCCCCTCAGTCACGGAGCCCCTCAGCCCATGGAAGCCCCTCAGGCGTGGAGCTCATCAGCCCATGCAGCTCCTCAGGCGTGGAGCCCCTCAGCCCACGGAGCCCGCAGCCCCTCAGCCATGGAGCCCCTCAGCCACGGAGCCACTCAGTCCCGGCTGGAGCTCCTCAGGCGTGGAACCCCTCAGGCACGGAGCCCCTTAGCCCACGGAGCCCCTCAGACACGGAGCCCCTCAGCCCAGAGAGCTCCTCGGTCCATGGAGCTCCTCAGCCAGGGAGCCCCTCAGCCCACGGAGCTCCTCAGTCACGGAGCCCCTCAGGCGTGGAGCTCCTCAGCCACGGAGCTCCTCAGGCGTGGAGCCCCTCAGCCATGGATCCCCTCAGCCACGGAGCCACTCAGTCCCGGCTGGAGCTCCTCAGGCGTGGAACCCCTCAGTCACGGAGCCCCTTAGCCCACGGAGCCCCTCAGGCACGGAGCTCCTCAGCCACGGAGCCCCTCAGCCCAGAGAGCTCCTCGGTCCATGGAGCTCCTCAGCCAGGGAGCCCCTCAGCCCACGGAGCCCCTCAGCCACGGAGCCCCTCAGCCACGGAGCCCCTCAGTCCACGGAGTTCCTCAGGCGTGGAGCCCCTCAGGTGTGGAGCACCTCAGCCACGGAGCTCCTCAGCCCATGCAGCCCCTCAGCTCCGGCCAGAGCCCCTCAGCCCGTGGAGCTCCTCAGCCACGGAGCCCCTCAGGTGTGGAGCTCCTCACCCCACGGAGCACCTCAGGCCACAGAGCCCCTCAGGCCATGGAGCACTCAGCCCATGCAGCTCCTCAGGTGTAGAGCCCCTCAGCCCACGGAGCATCTCAGCCACGGAGCCCCTCAGCCACGGAGCACCTCAGCCCATGCAGCCCCGCAGGCGTGGAGCACTCAGCCCATGGAGCTCCTCAGCCCACGGAGTCCCTCAGCTCATGGTGCTCCTCAGCCCATGGAGCCCGTCAGACCATGGAGTCCCTGAGCCCTGGCCACCCCCAGCCCCTCAGCCCCTGCAGGCCTTCAGCCCCGGCCGGAGCCTCTCAGTTCAGGCCGGAGCCTCTGAGCCTACGGAGCTCCTTCCGCGCTCAGCCCCAGCCGCAGCTCCCGAGCCCCGGCTGGAGCCCCTTAGGACTGGAGCTCCTGAGTCCACGGAGCCCTCGAGCCCGTCAGTCCCTTCCGCCCAAAGCCCCGGCCAGAGCCCCCCAGCCCACAGATCGCCCGAGTCCCGGCCGCCCTCAGCCACGGAGTTCCGAAGCCCCAGCCGCAGCCCCGAAGCCCCAGCCGCAGCCTCGAAGCCCACGGAGCCCCTCAGCCCCTGCCGGAGCCTCTCAGGCCACGGAGCCTCTCAGTCCGGCCCTCAGGCGCAGCTCCTCAGCCCCGGGCGGAGCCCCTAAGTCCAAGGAGCCCCTCAGCCCCCGCTGCTCCCAGCCTCTCGAGGCCTTCAGCCCACGGAGCCCTTCAGCCCATGGAACCCCTCAGCCCACAGAGTCCCTCAGGCCACAGAGCCATTCAGGCCATGGAGCACCTCTGCCACGGAGCCCCTCAGGCCACAGAGCCCCTCAGCCCATGGAGCTCCTCAGCCCCAGAATCCCTCAGCCCCGGCCGGAGCCCCTGAGCCCATGGAGCCCCTCCCCGGTGCCTCAGCCCCAGCCGCAGCCCGTCAGCCCACGGAGCCCCTCAGCGCCAGCCGCAGCCCACGGAGCCCCTCAGCCACGGCCGGAGCCCCTGAGGCTCGGCCGCCCCTCAGCACACAGAGACCCGGCCGACCTTCAGCCCCGGAGCTCCTCAGCACACGGAGCCCATCAGGCCTGGAGCCCCTGAGCCCACGGAGCCCTTGAGCTCACGGAGCCCCTCAGCACCGGCCGGAGCCCCTCAGCCCCGGAGCCCCTCAGGCCCTGGCAGGAGCCCTCAGCCTCAGCCCTTCAACTCCGGCCACCCCTCAGCCCCAGCCGCAGCCCCTCAGCCCCGGCCGGAGCCCCTCAGCCCCGGCCGCCCTCCACCCACAGCCGCCCTTCACCCGCGGCCTCCCTCAGCCTCCAACATGGCGGCGCTTCCTCCCGCTTCCCATTCCCTTCCCTTTCCCTTCCTTTCCCTTCCCTTCCCCGTCCCGCCGGCAGCGGCAGAGCCTCCCCGTGCCCGCGGCGAGGGGCGGGCGGGGTGACATGGCGGCTGGCGGCGGCTGAGCCACAGGGAGAGCGAAGAGGCGGAGGAGCCGAGAGGAAGGGGCGGAGGAGGAGCAGCGCCTCTCCCGGAGCTCCGCGGCCACCTCCCCGCCTCGTCCTCCATGCCCAGCTCCGCCCCGTCCCGCCGGGAGGGAGGATCGCGGCGAGCTAGCCGGAGCCCCGCAGCCGCGCCGCGCCGCCCAGGCCAGGGGCCCCGCGGCCGCCCGGGGAGCCCCGCAGCGGCCCCGGGGTTCGCCCACCGCCCGGCGGAGCTCGGAGCCACCTCCGCCGGCCCGCAGCCTCCCCGGGGCCGCCGCCCGGCCGGGGGAGTCGCTGTCGCGGAGCTCGGCGGCCTCGGAGGCGCTGTCAGAGCGGCAGGTGAGCTCGGGCCTCCTCCAGCCCTGAGGGTTAGCCGGGCCCGGCCGTGCCCGCGGCACCCGCGGCTGCCCCGGCGGCTGTCAGCGCCAGCCGGCGGAGCTCCGCTCCGCTCGAGCCCCGGCCCTGCTGCCATGGCGGCCGCGCCTCCCCTTCGTCCCTCCCTTCTCCCTTTTTTCCTCCCTTTTTCTCCCTGCTTTCCCCTCCGCTCCGCTCCGCTCTCCGCCTCCGCCTCAGGGACCCTCCGGCCCTCCCTTGTCTCCCTCGCGGAGCTCCGCGCGCGGCGTCCCCTTGTCTCCCTGGCGGAGCTCCGCGCGGCGTCCTCGCTCGGCCTGCATTGCTAAACTTCACCTCATCGCAGCCCAACTCGGCCTCCTCCTCCTCCTCCTCCTCCCCCTCAATATTCCCATTTTCCTTATTCCCGAATTCCCAAATTCCCATTTAATTCCCAAATTCCCAAATTCCCGGCCGGAATATTCCCTATTTCCCCTCAGAAATTGGGATTTTTCGGATCCCCGAGGTGACATTCGGCTCGGAATTCATTCCCGGTTGGAATTCGCTCACCTCAGGAGCAACATTCCCCAGCCAGGTGCGTCGGGAAAAACTCCAACATTTTTAAAAAAAAATTATTTATTTAATTTTTTTCCTCCCTGTCCTAATTTTTTCCTCATCGTTTTCTTCCTTTTCTCCCGCCGGGAATTTTTTTGGGAATTTTTCCAACTAGCTGGGAGGCTCTGGAATGATGGGATTTGGGGAAAAAAGGGGGAAAAAAGGAAAAAAAAAATTAAAAAAAAATTTTTAAATTCCCTTTATTGATTTATCCCAAGAAAAGTGGGTCGTGAGGATTTCCTGGGATTTTAGAATGGATTTTAAAATTTATTTATCCATTAATTAATTAAGGTTTTAATTGGAAATCCGGGAATAGAAAATCGCAAAGTCGTGAGGGGAAAAAAATCGGATTTTAAAAATTAAAATTAAAATTGAAAATTCAAAAGAATTAATGAGTGAAAAGTGGAAATTTGGGATGAAAAATTCCCAAAATTCCCACCTTGGATTGCTGGAATTTGGGATTTTTTGGGATTTTCCAGGAATGAGGCCTGGAGGGATTTTTATGTGGAAAAAATGGGAATTTTGTGCGAAAAAAGGGGAATTTTGTGGGAAATTTGGATTTTTGTGGGAAAAAAGTGGGAATTCTGGGGGAAATGTGGATTTTTGTGGGAAAAAAGTGGGAATTCTGGGGGAAATGTGGATTTTTGTGGGAAAAAAGTGGGAATTTTGTGGGGAAATGTGGAATTTTGGGGGAAAAATGGGAATTTTGTGGGAAATGTGGATTTTTGTGGAAAAAATGGGAATTTTGTGGGAAAAAATGGGAATTTTGTGGGAAATGTAGAATTTTGTTGCAGAAAAGTGGGAAGTTTTAGGGGAAAAAGTGGGAATTTTGTGGGGAAATATGGGAATTTTGTGGGAAATGTGGAATTTCATGGAGTGGGAGGGACGGAAAATGGGGAAAATTTAGGGATTTTGGGGGAAATGGGAGAAATTTGGGGATTTTGGGGGAAAATGGTGCAAATCTGTGGATTTTTTGTGAGGAAATTGAGTAAATCCAGGATTTTCAGGGTAAAAATGGGCCAAATCTGTGGATTTTTGGGGAAAAATGGAGCAAATTTGTGGATTTTATGGGGAAAATGGAGCAAATATGTCAATTTTCAGTGAAAAATGGAGCGAATCTGTGAATTTTCAGGGAAAAATGAGTTAATTTGTGGATTTTCAGGGAAAAATGGGGCAAATCTGTGGATTTTCAGGGAAAATTGGGCCAAATCTGTGGATTTTTGGGGAAAAATGGGCTAAATATATGGATTTTTGAGGGAAAACCAGAGCAAATCTGTGGATTTTGGGGAAAATGGAGCAAATTTGTTGATTTTTAGGGAAAATGGAGCAAATCCAGGCATTTTTTGGGGAAAACTGAGTGAATTTTTTTGATTTTCAGGGAGAACTGGGCCAAATCTGCGGATTTTTTGAGGGGAAAATGGGGCCAATCTGTGGGTTTTTGAGGGAAAATGGAGTGAATTTGTGGATTTTCTGGGAAAAATGGAGCAAATATGTCAATTTTCAGTGAAAAATGGAGCGAATCTGTGAATTTTCAGAGAAAAATTGAGTTAATTTGTGGATTTTCAGGGAAAAATGGGGCAAACCTGTGGATTTTTGAGGGAAAAATGGGCTAAATCTGCGGGTTTTCGGGGAAAAATGGGCCAAATATATGGATTTTATGGGAAAAATGGTGCAAATATGTCAATTTTCAGGGAAAAATGGAGCTAATCTGTGAATTTTCAGGGAAAAATGGAGTTAATTTGTGGATTTTCAGGGAAAAATGGGCCAAATCTGTGGATTTCTGGGAACAAATGGAGCAAATCTGTGGATTTTTAGGGAAAAATTGAGCAAATCCGTGGATTTTGTGGGGAAAAACGGAGGAAATCTGTGAATTTTCTGGGAAAATGGAGCAAATCTGTGGATTTTTGAGGGAAAATGGTGCAAATTTGTGGATTTTTTTTGGAAAAACAGAGCAAATCCATGGATTTTTGGGGAAAATGGGACAAATCTGTGGATTTTTTGGGAAAAACAGAGCAAATCTGTGGATTTTCAGGGAAAAATGGTGCAAATCCATGGATTTTTGGGGGAAAAATGGAGGAAATTTGTGGATTTTATGGGAAAAATGGAGCAAATATGTGACTTTTCAGGGAAAAATTGAGTTAATTTGTGGATTTTCAGGGGAAAAATGGTGGAAATTTGTTGATTTTCAGGGAAAAATGGAGCAAATCCATGATTTTTGTGGAAAAATGGGCCAAATCTGTGGATTTTTGAGGGAAACCAGTGCAAATCTGTGGATTTTTGGGGGAAAATGGTGGGAATTGGTGGATTTTGGGGGAAAAATGGTGCAAATCTGTGGATTTTCAGGGAAAATTGGGCCAAATCTGTGGATTTTTGGGAAAAAATGGAGCAAATCTGAGGATTTTTGGGGAAAAATGGGCTCAGTTTGTGGCTTTTGGAGGAAAACTGGGTGAATCTGCAGATTTTCAGGGAAAAATGTGAAAATCCAGGGATTTTGAGGGAAAAACTGAATGAATCTGTGGATTTTCAGGGAAAAATGGAGCAAATCCATGGATTTTGGGGGGAAAATGGAGCAAATCTGAGGATTTTTGAGGGAAAATGCAGTGAATGTGTGGATTTTGGGGGGAAAATGAAGCAAATCAGGGATTTTCAGAGGTAAATTGGGAGAATGTGTGGATTTTTTTTTTTGAAAAAAGGGCAAATGTGTGGATTTTCATGGGAAAACAGTGAATTTTTGGATTTTTGAGGGAAAATTGGGCCAAACCCAGGAATTTTCTGGGAAAAAAAAGACGGAATGTGTGGAATTTCTGGGAAAAATGGTGCAAATCTGTGAATTTTCAGGGGAAAATTGAGTTAATCTGTGGATTTTTCAGGGAAAAATGGGGCAAATCTGTGGAGTTTTGGAAAAAAACGGAACAAACCTGTGGATTTTTGAGGAAAAACAGTGCAAATCTGTCGATTTTCAGGGAAAATGGTGGAACTCTGTTGATTTTTGAGGGAAAATTGGGCCAAATCCAGGAATTTTCTGGGAAAAAAAGACGGAATGTGTGGAATTTCAGGGAAAAATGGTGCAAATCTGTGAATTTTCAGGGGAAAATTGAGTTAATCTGTGGATTTTCAGGGAAAAATGGGGCAAATTTGTGGATTTTCTGGGAAAAACTGAGTGAATTTGTGGATTTTCAGGGAAAAATGGGGCAAATCCAGGAATTTTCTGGGAAAAACTGAGGGAATTTGTGGATTTTTGGGGAAAAATGGTGCAAATCTGTGAATTTTCAGGGGAAAATTGAGTTAATCTGTGTTTTTTTCAGGGAAAAATGGGGCAAATCTGTGGATTTTTGGAAAAAAATGGAACAAATCTGTGGATTTTTGAGGAAAAAATCTGCAAATCTGTCGATTTTCAGGGCAAAGTTGGCCAAATCCATGGATTTTCAGGGAAAAAGAGGACAAATCCAGGAATTTTCTGGGAAAAACTGAGGGAATTTGTGGATTTTTTTGGAAAATGGTGCAAATCTCTGGATTTCTGGGAAAAATTGAGGCAATCCCTGGATTTTTGGTGCAAAAAGGGGTGAATTTGTGGATTTTCAGGGAAAAACTGAGCTAATCTGGGGATTTTCAGGGACAAATGGTGCAAATCTGTGGATTTTCTGGGAAAAACTGAGTGAATTTGTGGATTTTCAGGGAAAAATGGGCCAAATCCAGGAATTTTCTGGGAAAAACTGAGGGAATTTGTGGATTTTTGGGGAAAAATGGTGCAAATCTGTGAATTTTCAGGGGAAAATTGAGTTAATCTGTGGATTTTCAGGAAAAAAATGGAGCAAATCTGTGGATTTTTGAGGAAAAATGGAGCAAATCTGTGGATTTTTGAGGAAAAATGGGGCAAATCTGTGGATTTTTGGAAAAAAATGGAACAAATCTGTGGATTTTTGAGGAAAAACAGTGCAAATCTGTGGATTTTGGGGAAAATGGTGGAAATCTGTTGATTTTTGAGGGAAAATTGGTGCAAATCCAGGAATTTTCTGGGAAAAAATGACAGAATGTGTGGATTTTTTTGGGAAAATGGTGCAAATCCATGGATTTTTTGGGAAAATTGAGTGAATGTGTCGATTTTTGGGGGAAAATGGAGCAAATTTGTTGATTTTTGTGGAAAAATGGGCCAAATCTGTGGATTTTTGAGGAAAACCAGTGCAGATCTGTGGATTTTTGGGGGAAAATGGTGGGAATTGGTGGATTTTGGGGGGAAAATGGTGCAAATCTGTGGATTTTCAGGGAAAATTGGGCCAAATCTGTGGATTTTTGGGAAAAAATGGAGCAAATCTGAGGATTTTTGGGGAAAAATGGGCTCAGTTTGTGGCTTTTGGAGGAAAACTGGGTGAATCTGCAGATTTTCAGGGAAAAATGTGAAAATCCAGGGATTTTGAGGGAAAAACTGAATGAATCTGTGGATTTTCAGGGAAAAATGGAGCAAATCCATGGATTTTGGGGGGAAAATTGAGCAAATCTGAGGATTTTCGTAGAAAAATGGAGCAAATCTGAGGATTTTTGAGGGAAAATGGAGTGAATCCAGGATTTTCAGGGGAAAAATGGAGCAAATTTGTGGATTTTTGGGGGAAAATGGAGCAAATCTGTGATTTTTTTGGCAAAAAAGTGCAAATCTGTGGATTTTTGGGGAAAAATTGAGTGAATTTTTGGATTTTCAGGGAAAATTGGTGCAAATTTGTGGATTTTTTGGGGAAAAATGAAGAAAATTTGTGATTTTTAGGTGAAAAAAAAGCAAATTTGTGGATTTTTGGGGAAAAATGGAATAAATCCAGAAATTTTCGGGGAAAAAAATCAGTGAATTTGTGAATTTTCAGGGAAAAATGGCAAAAATCTGTGATTTTGGGGGAAAATTGAGCAAATTTGTGGTTTTTCTGAAAAAAAGTGCAAATCTGTGGATTTTTGAGGAAACATTGAGTGAATTTGTGGATTTTCAGGGAAAATTGCTGCAAATCTGTGGATTTTTTGGGGAAAAATGGAGCAAATCTGTGGATTTTTGCGGGAAAATGGTGGAAATCCATAGATTTTTGGGGGAAAATTGGTGCAAATCGGTGAATTTTGGGGGAAAAATGGGGCAAATCAGGAATTTTTTGGGGAAAAACTGAGGGAATGTGTGGATTTTTTGGGGAAAAACAGTGCAAATCTCTGGATTTCTGGGAAAAATTGAGTTAATCTGTGGTTTTTTCAGGGAAAATTGCTGCAAATCTATGGATTTTCAGGAAAAAAATGGAACAAATCTGTGGATTTTTGAGGAAAAACAGTGCAAATCTGTGGAATTTCAGGGAAAATGGTGGAAATCTGTTGATTTTTGAGGGAAAATTGGTGCAAATCCAGGAATTTTCTGGGAAAAAATGACAGAATGTGTGGATTTTTGGGGGAAAATGGAGCAAATTTGTGGATTTTCAGAGCAAAATGGGGAGAATGTATGGATTTTTTTTTGGAAAAATGGAGCAAATCCGTGGATTTTCATGGGAAAATGGAGTGAATTTTTGGATTTCAGGGAAAAATGGAACAAATCCATGGATTTTTGTGGAAAAATGGAGGAAATCTGTGGATTTTTTGGGGGAAATGGTGCAAATTTGTGGATTTTCGGGGAAAAATGGAATAAATTCAGGAATTTTCTGGGGAAAATGGAGCAAATCTGTGGATTTTTGGGGAAAAATGAAGAAAATTTGTGATTTTTAGGTGAAAAACTGGGGCAAATCTGTGGATTTTTGGGGAAAAATGGAATAAATCCAGAAATTCTCAGGGAAAAATTCAGTGAATTTGTGAATTTTCAGGGAAAATTGGCAAAAATCTGTGATTTTTTTGGGGGGAAAATTGAGCAAATTTGTGGTTTTTCTGAAAAAAAAGGTGCAAATTTGTGGATATTTGGGGAAAAATTGAGTGAATTTTTGGATTTTCAGGGAAAATTGCTGCAAATCTGTGGATTTTTTGGAGAAAATTGGTGCAAATCGGTGAATTTTCAGGGAAAAATGGGGCAAATCCAGGGATTTTTGGGGAAAAACTGAGGGAATGTGTGGATTTTTTGGGGAAAAATGGGCCAAATTTGTGGATTTTCTGGGGAAAATGGAGCAAATCTGGATTTTTTTGGGGAAAAAATTGAATGAATCTCTGGATTTTCAGAAAAAAATGGGTCAAATTTGTGTATTTTGGGGGGGAAATGGTGCAAATCAGGGATTTTGGGCGATAAATTGGCAAAAATCTGTGAATTTTGGGGAAAAAATGGAGCAAATTTGTGGATTTTTGGGGAAAAATGGAGCAAATCTGAGGATTTTTGAGGGCAAATCCAGGAATTTTCTGGGAAAATCTGAGGGGATGTGTGGATTTTCAGGGAAAATTGGAGGAAATCTGAGGATTTTCTGGGAAAAATGGAGTGAATTTGTGGATTTTTGGGGGAAAATGGTGGAAATTTGTGGATTTTCAGGGAAAAATGGAGCAAAGAAGTGCATTTTTTGGGGAAAAACTGAAGGAATCTTTGGATTTTCAGGGAAAAATGGAGCGAATTTGTGGATTTTTGGGAGAAAAATGGAATAAATCCAGGAATTTTCTGGGGAAAATGAGTCAATGTGTGGATTTTTTGGGGAAAACCGGAGTGAATTTTTGGATTTTCAAGGAAAGTTGGGCCAAATCTGTGGATTTCTGAGGAAAAATGGAATAAATCCAGGAATTTTCTGGGAAAAATGGAGCAAATCTGTGGATTTTTGGGGGAAAATGGAGCAAATCTGTGATTTTTTTGGCAAAAAAGTGCAAATCTGTGGATTTTTGGGGGAAAATTGAGTTAATTTTTGGATCTTCAGGGAAAAATGGTGCAAATCTGAGGATTTTCAGGGAAAAATGGAGCAAATTTGTGGATTTTTTGGCAAAAAAAATGCAAATTTGTGGATTTTGGGGGGAAAATGGAATAAATCCAGAAATTTTCAGGGAAAAATTCAGTGAATTTGTGAATTTTCAGGGAAAAATTGGCAAAAATCTGTGATTTTGGGGGAAAAATTGAGCAAATTTGTAGATTTTTTGGGAAAAAAAGTGCAAATTTGTGGATTTTGGGAAAAAATTGAGTGAATTTGTGGATTTTCAGGGAAAAATTGCTGCAAATCTGTGGATTTTTGGGGAAAAATGGAGCAAATCTGAGGATTTTCAGGGAAAAATGAAGAAAATTTGTGGATTTTTGGGGAAAAAATGAAGAAAATTTGTGATTTTTAGGTGAAAAAAGTGCAAATCTGTGGATTTTGGGGGAAAAATGGAATAAATCCAGGATTTTTCTAGGATTTTTCCTGGATTTTTCCGGGATTTTTTTCAAGGATTTTTCTGGGATTTTCCCAGGATTTTCCCAGAATTTTCCAGGGGGTTTTTGGGGGATTTTTCCAGAATTTTTCCGGCATTTTTCTGGGATTTTTTCTGAGTTTTTCCAGCATTTTTTCCAGGATTTTCCCACGATTTTTTCCAAGATTTTTTCCAGAAGTTTTCTGGGATTTTTCTTAGATTTTTCCAGGATTTTTTCCACGATTTTTCCTGGATTTTCCCAGGATTTTCCCACTATTTTCCAGGATTTTTCCAGGTTTTTTTTCCTGGATTTTTCCAGGATTTTCCCAGAATTTTCCAGGGTTTTTTTTGATTTTTCTAGGATTTTCCAGGGATTTTTTCCTAGGATTTTTCCAGGATTTTTATGGGATTATTCCAGGATTTTTCCCGAATTTTTTTCTGAGATTTTTCCTGGATTTTCCCTGGAGTTTCCCAGGATTTTTGCAGGAATTTTTTCCAGGATTTTTCCCAGGATTTTCCAGGATTTTTCCAGGATTTTCCCAGGATTTTCTTTCAAGATTTTCCAGGATTTTTCCAGGTTGTTTTTCCTGGATTTTTCTGGGATTTTTCCAGGATTTTTCTAGGATTTTCCCAGGATTTTTTTCTGAGATTTTTCCAGGATTTTTCTGGGATTTTTTCCACGATTTTCCCCGGGATTTTCCAGGATTTTTTTTCAAGATTTTCCAGGATTTTTCTAGAATTTTTTTCCTGGATTTTTCTGCGATTTTCCCTGGATTTTTCCCACGATTTTTCCTGGATTTTCTAGGATTTTCCCACTATTTTCCAGGATTTTTCCAGGTTTTTTTTCCTGGATTTTTCTAGGATTTTCCCAGAATTTTCCAGGGTTTTTTTGGGATTTTTCTAGGATTTTCCAGGGATTTATTTCCTAGGATTTTTCCAGGATTTTTATGGGATTATTCCAGGATTTTTCCCGGATTTTTTTCTGAGATTTTTCCAGAAATTTGCCCAGGATTTTCCTGGGATTTTCCCAGGATGTTTTCAGGATTTTCTAGGATTTTCCCAGGATTTTTCTAGGATTTTTCCCGAATTTTTTTCTGAGATTTTTCCAGATTTTTTTTCCAGGATTTTTCCCGGGATTTTTTTAGGATTTTCCCGGGATTTTTTTTCTGAGATTTTTCCAGGATTTTTCTGGGATTTTCCAAGGATTTTTTCCTGGATTTCCCCGGGATTTTTCCAGGATTTTTCCAGGATTTTTCCAGGATTTTTCCAGGATTTTTCCAGGATTTTTCCAGGATTTTTCCAGGATTTTTGCAGGATTTTTGCAGCACTTTTTCCAGGATTTTTCCCAGATTTTTCCCGAATTTTTTTCTGAGATTTTTCTAGAATTTTTTCCAGGATTTTTCTAGGATTTTCCACGAATTTTCCCAGGATTTTCCTGGATTTTTCCAGGATTTTCCCAGGATTTTTTTACTGGATTTTTTCCAGGATATTTCCAAGACTTTTTTCTAGGATTTTCCCAGGATTTTTCCAGGATTTTTCCAGGATTTTTTTCCCACAATTTTCCAGGATTTTTTTCCCAGGATCTTTTCTGAGATTTTCCCAGGATTTTTCTCCAGGATTTTTCTGGGATTTTTTCAGGTTTTTCCCAGATTTTTTCCAGGATTTTTCTAGGATTTTTCGGGTTTTTTTTACAGGATTTTTGTAGGATTTTTCCAGGATTTTTCTAGGATTTTCCAAGGATTTTTTCCCTGGATTTTCCCAGGATTTTCCCACGATTTTTCCAGGATTTTTCCTGGATTTTTTCCTGGATTTTCCCGAGATTTTTCCCAGGATTTTCCAGGTGGTTTTTTAGGGATTTTTCCAGGATTTTTCCATTATTTTCCAAGGATATTTTTCCTGGATTTTCCAAGGATTTTTCCAGGATTTTTTCCCCAGGATTTTCTTCCCAGGATTTTCCAGGATTTTTCCTGAATTTTTCCAGGATTTTTTCCAGGATTTTTCTGAGATTTTTTCTGAGATTTTTTTCTGAGGTTTTTGCAGGAATTTCCTGTATTTTTCTTGGATTTTCCAGGATTTTTCCAGGATTTTTCCAGGATTTTTCCAGGACTTTTCCAGGATTTTTCCAGGACTTTCGTAGGATTTTTCTAGGATTTTTTTCCAAGATTTTCCAGGATTTTTCTGGGATTTTCCAAGGATTTTTTCCTGGATTTTCCCAGAATTTTCCTGGGATTTTTCCAGGATTTTTGCAGCACTTTTCCAGGATTTTTCCTGAATTTTTCCCGAATTTTTTTCTGAGATTTTTCCAGATTTTTTTTCCCAGGATTTTTCCAGGATTTTTCTAGGATTTTCCCAGGATTTTTCCAGGATTTTTTTACTGGATTTTTTTCCAGGATATTTCCAAGACTTTTTTCTAGGATTTTTCCAGGATTTTCCCAGAATTTTCCAGGATTTTTCCTGGATTTTCCCAGGATTTTTCCATGGAATTCCTGCTTTTAAAAAAATAGTTGGAAAAATTGGAAAAACTGGGAATTTTGGGAAAAAAAAAATCAGGAATTTTTAGCATCAGAAGCACCAAAAATCCATGGAAAAATTGGGATTTAAACTTCTGGAATTGTTCTGGAAAATTTGGGAATTCAAACACCCAAAATGGGAATTTTTTTGGGAATTTTTTAAAAATTTTTTTTGATTTTTGGGGGAATTTTTTTGGGAATTTTTAGTAGAATTTTTGAGGATTTTTTTTCAATTTTTCAGATTTTTTTTGATTTTTAAGGAATTTTGGGGAGTTTTATGGGAATTTTTAAAGGAATTTTTTTTTTTGTTTTTAGGAATTTTTGGGGATTTTTTTTAGGCATTTTTTAGGAATTTTTGGGGATTTTTTGGGGGATTTTTTAAGAATTTTTGGGATTTTTTTGGGGGAATTTTTAGGAATTTTTGGGGAATTTTTTAAGGATTTTTTAGGAACTTTTTGGGAATTTTAAAGGAATTTTGAATAGAATTTCATCCAATTTTTTAATGGAATTTCAGCAAGTTCTGACGGAAAATTTGGATTTTTGGGAATTTCCAGGAATTTCCGGGAATTTTTTCCACCTGGAATTCTTTTCCCCTCAATTCAGCTTGGAGGGAAAAAATTCCCACTTGGAATTCCCAAAATCCATGGAAAAACTGGGAAGAAATTCCAGGAAATTAAAAAAATTGGGATTTGTTTTTCCTTGGATTTTTTTCCTGGAAATTCAGATTTTTTTCCCTCAATTTTCTGGAATTTTTTGGGGATTTCTTGGAATTTCCTGGGATTTTTCTGGATTTTTTTCTGGAATTTTCTAGGATTTTGTGGAATTTTTCCTGAATTTTCTGGAATTTTCTTGTATTTTTTAATGGATTTTTTTCCCCTGAATTTCCTGGATTTTTTCTAGGATTTTCCTGGAATTTTTTCTGGAATTTTCTGGAATTTTTCCTGGAATTTTCTGGGGATTTTGGGAATTTTTCGGATTTTTTCCGTGGATTTTCTGGATTTTTCCTGAATTTCCTGGAATTTTCATTTTAATGGATTTTTTCCAGTTTTTTTTCTTGGATTTTTCCTGGATTTTTCCAGGATTTTTTCTAGGATTTTCCTGGAATTTTCTTGGATTTTCCTGGAATTTTTCCTGAATTTCCTGGAATTTTCTTGTATTTTTTAATGGATTTTTTCCCTGAATTTCCTGGATTTTTTCTAGGATTTTCCTGGAATTTTTCTGGAATTTTCTGGAATTTTTTCTGGAATTTTCTGGGATTTTTGGGAATTTTTCTCTGGATTTTTTCCCTGATTTTGGAATTTTTGTATTTTTTGGATTTTTTCGTTTTTTTTTTGGATTTTTGATTTTTGGATTTTTTGGATTTGATTTTTGGATTTTCCTGGAATTTTTCCTGAATTTCCTGGAATTTTCTTGTATTTTTTCACGGATTTTTTCCTGAGTTTTTTCATTGAATTTTCCCTGGAATTTTTCTGGGAATTTCCTGGATTTTTTCCTGGAATTTTCCCCTAAATTTCCTGGAATTATCTTGGATTTTTTCATGGAATTTTTTTCCTTGGATTTTCTGGAATTTTTTCCTGAATTTCCTGGAATTTTCCTTGGAATTTTCCTATTTTTTTCCCTGGATTTTCCTCTGGAATTTCCATGGAATTTTTTCCTGCAATTTTCCCGGATTTTTCCTGGAATTTTCATGGATTTCCTGGAATTTTTTCCTGAATTATCTGGAATTTTCTTGGATTTTTCCTTTGATTTTTTTCCTGGATTTTTTTCTTGAGATTTCCTGGAATTTTCCTGGAATTTTCCTGGAATTTTCTTGGATTTTTCCTTAGATTTTTCCATGGAATTTCCTGGAATTTTCATGGATTTTTTTTCTTCTATTTCCTGTATTTTTCCATCAATTTCCTGGATTTTTTTGGGATTTTTTGGATTTTTTCCTGGAATTTTCCTTTCTTTTTCCCTGGAATTTTTTCCTGGATTTTTCCAGGATTTCTTGGATTTATTCCTGGAATTTCCAGATTTTTTTTTCCTGGAATTTTCTCGGATTTTTTCCTGAATTTTTTCCTGGATTTCCTGGAAATTTCCTGGAATTTTTCCTGGATTTTTTTCTGAATTTTTCCTGAATTTTTTCCTGGAATTTTCCTGGATTTTTCCCATGGATTTTTTCTTGGATTTCCCAGAATTTTCTGGGAATTTCCCTGGAATTTCCCTGGATTTTTTCCTGGATTTTTTCCTGGAATTTCCTGGATTTTTTTCTTAGATTTCCTGGAGTTTTCCTGGTTTTTTTCCTGAATTTTTTCCTGGATTTCCTGGAATTTTCCTGGAATTTTCCTGGAATTTTCCTGGAATTTTTCCTGAACTTTTTCCTGAATTTTTCCTGAATTTTGCCTGAATTTTTTCTGAATTTTTCCTGGATTTTTCCTGAATTTTTTCCTGGAATTTTCCCTGGATTTCCTGGAATTTTCCTGGATTTTTTCCTGGATTTTTTTCCTAGATTTCCAGGAGTTTTCCTGGATTTTTTCCTGAATTTTTTCCTGGATTTCCTGGAAATTTTGCTGAACTTTTTCCTGAATTTTTCCTGAATTTTTCCTGAATTTTTTCCTGGAACTTCTTGGATTTTTTTCTTGGAATTTTCCCTGGAATTTCCTGAATTTTCTTCCCGGAATTTTCCTTGGATTTCCTGGAATTTTTCCCAGAAATTTTCCTGTATTTTTCCATGGATTTTTTTCTTCCTGGATTTTCTGGAATTTTCCTGGAAATTTGTGAAATTTTTTTGAGATTTCCTGGATTTTTTCCTGGAATTTTCCTGAATTTTTCCATCGACTTTTCTTGAATTTCCTGGAAATTTTCTGTATTTTTCCATCAATTTTTTTTCCCTGGAATTTCCCAATTTTTTTCCTGGAATATTTTCCCTGAAATTTCTTAAATTTCTTCCTGGAATTTCCCCTAAATTCCTTGGAATTTTTCCTGGATTTTTCCATGGAATTTTTTTTCCATGGATTTTTCTGGAATTTTTCCTGGAATTTCCTAGAATTTTCCTGTATTTTTCCATGGATTTTTCCTTGGATTTCCTGGATTTTTTCCTGGAATTTTTCCTGGAATTTTTCCTGGAATTTTTCCTGGAATTTCTTAGAAATTTCCCATATTTTTTCATGGATTTTTTCCTGGATTTTTCCATGGATTTCCTGGATTTTTTCCTCTGGATTTCCTGGAATCTTTCCTAGAATTTTTCCCTGGAATTTTTCCTGGAATTTTCTGGGATTTTTGGGAATTTTCCTAGATTTTTCCCAGTATTTTTTCCATGGATTTTTCTGGAATTTTTCCTGGAATTTCCTAGAATTTTCCTGGAATTTTCCACCATTTTCCCTTGGATTTCCTGGATTTTTTTTCCTTCAATTTTTCCTGGAATTTTTCCTGGAATTTCCTAGAAATTTCCCATATTTTTTCATGGATTTCTTCATGGATTTTTCCATGGATTTCCTGGAATTTTCCTGGATTTTTTCCTGGAATTTTCCCAGAATTTTCCTGGAATTTTTCCTGGAATTTTTCCTGGAATTTTTCCTGGAATTTTCTGGGATTTCCTGAAATTTTCCTGGATTTTTCCATAGATTTTCCCACGAATTTCCTGGAATTTTTCCTTAATTTCCTGGAAATTTTTTCTGGATTTGTAATGGATTTTTTTCCCTGGATTTCCTCTCTTTTTCCATGAATTTCCTGGAATTTTTTGGGATTTCCTGGATTTTTTCCTGGAATTTTCCTGGAACTTTTCCAGGATTTCTTGGATTTATTCCTGGAATTTCCAGATTTTTTTTCCCCTGGAATTTTCCTGGATTTCCTGGAATTTTCCTGGATTTTTTCTTGGATTTCCTGAATTTTTTTCCTCAATTTTTCCCTGGATTTCCCAGAATTTTCCTGAAATTTTCCTGGATTTTTTCCCTGAATTTTCCTCTGGAATTTTTTCTGGGATTTCCTGGAATTTTCCTGTATTTTTTCATGGGTTTTTTTCTTGTATTTTTCCATGGATTTTCTGGATTTTTTTTCCCCTGGAATTTCCTGGAAAAACCAGGAAAAATTCGGAAAAAAAATCAGGAATTTCATCATTCCCAACAAATAAAATCCAATCCCAAAATTTGGAGAAATTTTGGGAAGAAAAAAAGGGAATTTTTCTTTCCCTTTTCCTGCAGGATTTTCTGGGATTTTCCCAAAAAAATGAGGAAAAAAATGGAAAAAAAAAAAGAGGAAAAATCAGGATGAGGGAAAAAAAATGGGAAAAAACTTCGGAATTTCAGGAATAACAAGTTTTTCCAGCAGAATTCCCAAAAAATCTGGGAATTTTCAGAGCCTTTTTGAGCAGAATTCCCAAAAAATTTTGGAATTTTGAGTCTTTTCCAGGAGAATTCCTGAAAAATTTAGGAATTTTCAGAGATTTTTCCCACAGAACTTCCAGAAAATTCAGGAATTTTTTTGAGATTTTTCCAGCAGAATTCCCAGAAAATTTGGGAATTTTTTGGGATGAATTTCAGGAATTTTTGGGGTGAAATTAGAGAATTTTGGGATGAATTTCAGGAATTTTTTTGGTCTTAAATTTGGGAATTTTGGGGTAAATTTTGGGGTAAATTTGGGAATTTCCAGGTGAATTTTTGGCTGAAATTTGGCTTTTTTGGGGTGAATTTTAGGATGAATTTTAGGATGAATTTTGAGAATTTTGGGGTGAAATTGTGGGAATTTTGGGGTAAAATTTCAGGAATTTTTGGGATGAATTTCAGGAATTTTTTTGGTTTTAAATTTGGGAATTTCTGGGGAAATTTTGGGCTGAAATTTGGGAATTTTGAGGTGAATTTTTGGCCAAAATTCCCCAATTTGGGGATGAATTTTAGGTTGAATTTTGGGAATTTTGGGGTAAATTTTGGGGTGAAATTGAGGAATTTTGGGATGAATTTCAGGAACTTTTTGGGCTGAAATTTGGGAATTTTTGGGGTAAAATTATGGAATTTCTAGGTGAACTTTAGGCTGAAATTTGGGAATTTTGGGGTAAATTTTGGAGTCAATTTTGGGGTAAAATTTGAGATGAAAATTGAGGAATTTTGGGATGAATTTCAGGAATTTTTTTGGCTGAAATTTGGGAATTTTTGGGTAAATTTTGGGGCAAATTTTCGAATTTCCAGGTGAATTTTGGGTTGAAATTTGGGAATTTTGGGATGAATTTTGGAATGAATTTTAGGAATTTTGGGGTGAATTTTAGGATGAATTTCAGGAATTTTAGGATGAATTTTAGAGTCAATTTTGGGGTAAAATTTAGGGTGAAATTGAGGAATTTTGGGATGAATTTCAGGAATTTTTTTGGTCTTAAATTTGGGAATTTTGGGGAAATTTTGGGCTAAAATTTGGGAATTTTGAGGTAAATTTTTGGGCAAATTTTGGGCTCAAATTTGGGAATTTCCAGGTGAATTTTCGGCTGAAATTTGGGAATTTTGGGGTGAATTTTGGGATAAATTTTAGGATGAAATTTGAGAATTTCCAGGTGAATTTTGGAGTAAATTTTGGAGTAAAATTTGGGGTGAAATTGAGGAATTTTGGGATGAATTTCAGGAATTTTTTGGGCTGAAATTTGGGACTTTCGGGGTAAATTTTGGGCTCAAATTTGGGAATTTTGAGGTGAATTTTAGGCCAAAATTCCCCAATTTTGGGTTGAATTTCAGGATGAAATTTGGGAATTTTGGGGTGAATTTTTGGGTAAATTTTGGGGCAAATGTTCGAATTTCCAGGTGAATTTTGGGTTGAAATTTGGGAATTTTGGGATGAATTTTGGAGTGAATTTTGGGATGAATTTTAGGATGAATTTTAGGAATTTTAGAATGAATTTTAGAGTGAATTTTGGAGTAAAATTTGGGGTGAAATTGAGGAATTTCCAGATGAATTTCAGGAATTTTTTTGATCTTAAATTTGGGAATTTTGGGGTAAATTTTGGGGTAAATTTGGGAATTTCCAGGTGAATTTTTGGCTGAAATTTGAGAATTTTGGGGTAAATTTTGGAGTCAATTTTGGGGTAAAATTTGAGATGAAATTGAGGAATTTTGGGGTGAATTTCCGGAATTTTTGGTCTTAAATTTGGGAATTTTTGGGTAAATTTTGGGCTCAAATTTGGGAATTTTGAGGTAAATTTTTGGGCAAATTTTGGACTCAAATTTGGGAATTTCCAGGTGAATTTTCGGCTGAAATTTGAGGAATTTTGGGATGAATTTCAGGAATTTTTTGGGCTGAAATTTGGGAATTTTGGGCTAAAATTATGGAATTTCCAGGTGAATTTTAGGATGAAATTTTCGAATTTTGGGGTAAATTTTGGAGTCAATTTTGAGGTAAAATTTGGGGTGAAATTGAGGAATTTTGGGCTGAATTTCAGGAATTTTTTTGGCTGAAATTTGGGAATTTTTGGGGTAAATTTTGGGCTAAAATTATGGAATTTCCAGGTGAATTTTCAGATGAAATTTGGGAATTTTGGGATGAATTTTAGGAATTTTAGAATGAATTTTAGAGTCTATTTTGGAGTAAAATTTGGGGTGAAATTGAGGAATTTCCAGATGAATTTCAGAAATTTTTTTGGTCTTAAATTTGGGAATTTTGGGGTAAATCTGGGAATTTCCAGGTGAATTTTCAGCTGAAATTTGGGAATTTTGTGATGAATTTCAGGGTGAATTTTAGGAGTTTTTGGGGTGAAATTGGAGAATTTCTGGGTAAATTTTGGGCTCAGATTTGGGAAAAGAGAAAAACATTTTAACATAAATAATAATAAACTTTTCAATGTAAATTTAAATTTTGGATTTTGAAATGCAAAAACATTAAAAAATTTAATTTTTTTTTTCTTTCCAACCCAAACCATCCCCAAATCCCATTTAAAAATCCAAAACATCCCCAAAAATCCCAAAAATCCCAAAAAAGTCCCTAAAATCCCAAAATTCCCCAAAAATCCCAAAAAATCCCCCAAAATCCAAAATCCCCAAATCCCAAAAATCAAAACCCCAAAATCCCAAAATCCCCAAAAAATCCAAAATCCCCAAAAATCCCAAAAAATCCCATAAAAAACCCCAAAAAATCTCAAAAATCCCAAAAAATCCCCAAAAAATCCCAAAAAATCCCCAAAAATCCCAAAATCTAATCCCCAAAATTCCCCAAAATCCCCAAAATCCCAAAAAATCCCAAAAAATCCCCAAAACCCCCAAAAATCCCAAAATATCCCCAAAAAAATCCAAAAATTCCCAAAAAACCCCAAAAATCCCAAAAATCCACAAAAATCCCAAAAAAATCCCAAAATCCCCAAAATCCCAAGAAAATCCCCAAAAATCCCCCAAAAAAATCTCCAAAAATCCCAAAAAAATCCCCAAAAAATCCCAAAAATCAAAAAATCCCCAAAATCCCAAAAAAATCCCAAAAATCCCTAAAAAATCCCAAAAAAATCTCAAAAATCCCCAAAAAATCCCAAAATTCCCCCCAAAAAATCTATCAAAAACCCCAAAAAAATCTCCAAAATCCCCAAATCCCCAAACTTTAAAATCCCAAAAAACCCCAAAAAATCCCAAATCCCCAAAAAATCCCCAAATCCCCAAAATCCCCAAAAAATCCCAAAAATCCTCTAAATCCCAAAATCCCCAAAAAATCCCAAAAAAATCCCAAAAAACCCTAAAAATCCCTGAAAAAAATCCCCAAAAATCCCAAAAATTCCCAAATAATCCCAAA
>NC_139483.1:111095283-111120816 GCF_008360975.1 Lichenostomus cassidix | reverse complement strand
AATCCATGATTAAACCAATAAACCCCAGGATTAACCGGATAAAATCCATGATTAAACCAATAAAACCCATTATTAATTGGATAAAATCCATGATTAAACCAATAAAACCCATTATTAACCGGATAAAATCCATGATTAAACCAATAAAACCCATTATTAACTGGATAAAATCCATGATTAAACCAATAAAACCCATTATTAACCGGATAAAATCCATGATTAAACCAATAAAACCCATTATTAACCGGATAAAATCCATGATTAAACCAATAAAACCCATTATTAACTGGATAAAACCCCCGATTAAACTGACAAAATCCACGATGAACGGGATAAAACCCACGATGAAACGGGTAAAATCCAGGATAAAACGGATAAAATCCAAGATGAAACGGACAAAATCTGTGATTAACCGGATAAAATCCATGATTAACCGGATAGAAACCACAATCAACCGGATAAAATCGTGGATGAAATGGACAAAATCCCAAACAAACCAGACAAAATCCAGGATTTAAGCAGATAAAATCCTGAATTAATCAATAATCACCTCTGCACGCGGTAGACTCGTGTCCAGGGTGGCACCAGAGCCAGAATTCTGGCCACCAGATCCACCAGGATCAGGAAATGGACAAAATCCAGGATTAATCAGACAAAATCCTGGATTAACCAGATAAAATCCAGGATGAAATTGATAAAATCCATGATTAACCGGATAAAATCCATGATTAAATGGATAAAATCCGGGATGAAACTGACAAAATCCTTGATTAGCTGGATAAAACTCATGATGAAATGGATAAAATCCGGGATGAAACTGATAAAATCCAGGATGAAACTGATAAAATCTGGGATGAAATGGACAAAATCCATGATTAAATGGATAAAATCCCGGAGGAAACAGATAAAATCCATGATTAAATCTGCATAAAATAAATAAAATAAACAAATAAAGAAAATTTTGAAACAATAATTAAAAAATAAAATAAAGAAAATAAAGAAAAGAAAATCAATAAAATCAATAAAATCAATAAAAATAAATCAATAAAATCAATAAAATAATCAATAACACCCCAAATAAACCCGCTAAAATCACCTCTGCACGCGGTAGACTCGTGTCCAGGGTGGCACCAGAGCCAGAATTCTGGCCACTAAATCCACGAGGACGCTGGGCGGGTAACTCCTGTACCTCCCTGATTTCCAGAGTTCGTACAGCCCTGTGCCGCGGATCACCAGGGTCGGGTACAGCTTCATCCCGTCCGGCCGGAACGCGGGATTCTCGAAAAATTCCTATGGGAAAAATGGGATAAAAAAAGGTGATTTCTGGAGGATCAGCAGGGTGGGGTACAGCTTCATCCCGTCCGGCCGGAACGCGGGATTCTCGAAAAATTCCTGAGAGAAAAATGGGGAAAATGGGAAAAAATGAGTTAAAAAAGGTGATTTCTGGAGGATCAGCAGCGTGGGGTACAGCTTCATCCCGTCCGGCCGGAACGCCGGGTTCTCGAAAAATTCCTGAGAAAAATGAGTTAAAAAAAGGTGATTTCTGGAGGATCAGCAGGGTTGGGTACAGCTTCATCCCGTCCGGCCGGAACGCGGGATTCTCGAAAAATTCCTGAGAAAAATAATGGGATAAAAAAAGGTGATTTCTGGAGGATCAGCAGGGTCGGGTACAGCTTCATCCCGTCCGTCCGGAACGCGGGGTTCTCAAAGAATTCCTGAGAAAAATGAGTTAAAAAAAGGTGATTTCTGGAGGATCACCAGGGTGGGGTACAGCTTCATCCCGTCCGGCCGGAACGCGGGATTCTCGAAAAATTCCTATGGGAAAAATGGGATAAAAAAAGGTGATTTCTGGAGGATCAGCAGGGTGGGGTACAGCTTCATCCCGTCCGGCCGGAACGCCGGGTTCTCGAAAAATTCCTGAGAAAAAAATGGGAAAAATGGGAAAAAATGGGATAAAAAAGGTGATTTCTGGAGGATCAGCAGGGTGGGGTACAGCTTCATCCCGTCCGGCCGGAACGCGGGATTCTCGAAAAATTCCTGAGAAAAATGGGGAAAATGAAAGGTTTCCATAAAAAAAAGTCATTT
Source organism: Lichenostomus cassidix (assembly GCF_008360975.1). Taxonomy (NCBI): domain Eukaryota; kingdom Metazoa; phylum Chordata; class Aves; order Passeriformes; family Meliphagidae; genus Lichenostomus; species Lichenostomus cassidix. Next base: position 111,118,731 of record NC_139483.1, on the reverse strand, counting down.
CTGGATGGGTTTGTGGAAAAAAATGGGATTTTTTCAGGAAAAAAAGTCATTTCTGGATGGGTTTGAGGGAAAAATGGGAGTTTTCTGGGAAAAAGGTCATTTCTGGAGGGGTTTGAGGGAAAAAATGGGACTTTTCCAGGAAAAAAGGTCATTTCTGGATGGGTTTGTGGGAAAAAATGTGACTTTTCCAGGGAAAAAAGTAGTTTCTGGATGGGTTTTGTGGGGATTCTCGAAGAACTCCTGAGGGAAAAATGGGGAAAAAGTTAAAAAAGGTCATTTCTGGAGGGATTTGGGGAAAAAAATGTGGGAAAATGGAAGTTTTCTGGGGGAAAAAACTCATTTCTGGGTGGTTTTGTGGGGAAAATGAGGGAAAATGGAACGTTTCCATAAAAAAAGGGCATTTCTGGAGGAGTTTGTGGGAAAAAATGGGATTTTTCTGGGAAAAAAGTAGTTTCTGGATGGGTTTTGTGGGGATTCTCGAAGAATTCCTGAGGGAAAAATGGGGAAAAAGTGGAAAAAAAGGTCATTTCTGGAGGTGTTTGTGGGAAAAAATGGGATTTTTCTGGGAAAAAAATCATTTCTGGATGGGTTTGTGGGGATTTTCGAAGAATTCCTGAGGGAAAAAGGAGGGGAAATGGAAAAATATGTTAAAAAAAATCGTTTCTGGAGGGGTTTGTGGAAAAAAATGGGACTTTTCTGGGGAAAAGAGTCGTTTCTGGGTGGGTTTTGTGGGGATTTTCGAAGAATTCCTGAGGGAAAAAGGAGGGGAAATGGGAAAAAAAGTAAAAAAAAGTCGTTTCCAGGTGGGTTTTGTGGATAAATGGAATGTTTCCTCAACAAAACTAATTTTCAGATGGAATTTGTGGGGATTCTCGAAGAATTCCTATGGGAAAATAACAGGAAATGGGAAAAAAGTTTAAAAAAAAGTCATTTCTGGATGTGGTTTGAGGGGAAAAATGATGAGAAATGGAACTTTTCCTCAAAAAAAGTCGTTTCCAGAGGAGTTTGGAGGGAAAAAATGAGGGAAATTCAAACATTTTCGAAATGTTTAAAAAAACTTTTTTTTAAAAAAAAAAAAGTCATTTATCCGACAGGAGAAAACCAGGATTTTCTGGGATTCCACTCATCCCAGTTTCCCTAAGCAGAAATCCAGGATTTCCTGGAATTCTTTAACCTGCAGCTCTCTGAAAGGAGAAAACCAGGATTTCATGGATTTCCCTGGAATCCACTCCTTTCCTAAGGAGAAAATTAGGATTTCCTAGAATTCCACTGGAATCCACTCCTTTCCTAAGGAGAAAATTAGGATTTTCTGGGATTTCACTCCATCCCACAGCTTCCCTAAGCAAAAAAACAGGATTTTTTGGGATTCCACTCCAACCTGCAGCTCTCTGAAAGGAGAAATCCAGGATTTCATGGGAATTCACTCCATCCCAGTTTCCCTAAACACAAAACCAGGATTTTTTGGGATTCCATTTTAATCCGTAGCTTTCCTAAGCACAAAATCAGGATTTTTTGGGATTTCACTCACACCCACACCTTTCCTAAGGAGAAAACCAGGATTTTCTGGGATTCCACTCAAACCCAGTTTTCCTAAGGAGAAACCTAGGATTTCATGGAATTCCACTGGAATCCAGGATTTCCTAAGGAGAAAATTAGGATTTTCTGGGATTCCACTCCATCCCACAGTTTTCCTAAGCACAAACCCAGGATTTAGTGGGATTCTTTAACCTGCAGCTCTCTGCAAGGAGAAATCCAGGATTTTCTGGGATTCCACTCATCCCACACTTTCCCTAAGCAGAAATCCAGGATTTCATGGAATTCCACTCAAATCCACTCCTTTCCTAATGAGAAAATTAGGATTTTCTGGGATTTCACTCCACCCCACAATTCCCTAAGCACAAATCCAGGATTTTTTGGGATTCCACTCTCCCCTTTCCCAGAGCAAATCTTCCCTCCCCACCCTCCAGCTATCCGGATGCTCCGAAAAATATTAATTTCCATCACAAAAAACCTCAATTTCTCCCCAAAAAATCCCATTTTTCCCAGATTTATCCCACCCAAAGGTCACCTCTGGCTATTCCAATGACCATTTCCCACGGAGATGAATATTCCCAGAGCTAATTCCCAAATCCTCCTGGCAAACCCAATTAATTAAATTAATTAAATCAATTAACTCAGGAATTTCCGGCTTTATCAGAACTCTGCACACTCCTTATCTCCATCCGGCAGAGGATTATTTATTTGTTGTTATTATTGTTATTTTTTATAGCTCTGAACTCTGCCAGCCTCGGCGGGGAAGGAATAACAATCAGCGATTTAATTAGCGTCGTTAACGAGCGCTGAGCTCGTCAGCGGGAGGGCAAAGCGGCGCTAATTAAAAGGCTGACGGTAACGAGGTGTGTCAGCCACGGGAAATGCTAATTATGGGGGAATTTGGGGATGGGGAGGAGGGAAAATGGGGTTTTTGGGGTTTTTGGGGTTTTGGGGTTTTTGGGATTTTGGGAATTTTGTGTGGTGGATTTATAAATGGATTTTTTGCCAAATTTATTTGTGTTTTTGTCCCCAAAAAGCTTCAATTTCTGCTCATTCTGATGCTTCTTCTGATGTTCCCTAAAGGAAAATGGGAATTTTGGGGTTTTTTGGAATTGGGAATTTAGGGTTTTTGGGAATTTTACATGGAGGATTTATAAATGATTTTTTGCCAAATTTATTTTTATTTCCATCCTCAAAAAGCATCATTTCCTGTCAATTCTGATGTTTCTGCCAATATTCCCTAAAGGAAAATGGGAATTTTGGGGTTAATCAGCATTGGGATTTTGGGGTTTTTGGGAATTTTATATGGAGGATTTATAAATGGATTTTTTTCCAAATTTATTTGTGTTTTCGTCCTCAAAAAGCTTCATTTCCTGCTCATCCTGATGTCAATTCCTATATTCCATTCTGAAATTTCCTACAGGAAAATGGGAATTTTGGGATTTCTCAGCATTGGGGTTTTTGGGAATTTTATGTTGTGGATTTATAAATTGATTTTTTGCCAGATTTATTTTTATTTTCGTCCTCAAAAAGCATCATTTCCTGTTCATCCTGATGCCAGTTCCGATATTCCATTCTGAAATTTCCTAAAGGAAAATGGGAATTTTGGGGTTTCTCAACATTGGGATTTTTGGGATTTTTGGGAATTTTATATGGAGGATTTATAAATTGATTTTTTGCCAAATTTATTTTTATTTCCATCCTCAAATAACTTCTCTTTCTGTCCATTCTGATGTCCATTCCAGTATTGCCTAAAGGAAAATGGGAATTTTGGGGTTTCTCAATATTGGGATTTTTGGGGTTTTTGGGAATTTTACATGGTGGATTTATAAATGGATTTTTTGCTAAACTTATTTTTATTTTCAGCCCCAAAAAGCTTCAATTTCTGCTCATTCTGATGCTTCTTCTGATGTTCCCTAAAAAAAATGGGAATTTTGGGGTTTTTCGGAATTGGGAATTTAGGGTTTTTGGGAATTTTATGTGGTGGATTTATAAATGGATTTTTTGCCAAATTTATTTGTGTTTTTGTCCCCAAAAAGCTTCAATTTCTGCTCATTCCAATGTTTCTTCTGATGTTCCCTAAAGGAAAATGGGAATTTTGGGGTTTCTCAATATTGGGATTTTTGGGGTTTTTGAGAATTTTACATGGTGGATTTATAAATGGATTTTTTGCTAAACTTATTTTTATTTTCAGCCCCAAAAAGCTTCACTTCCTGCTCATTCCAATGGATTTGATGATTCCCAAGAATTTTTCCAGGGAATTATTCGATTTGATGATTCCCAAAGATCCCAAAATTCCCAAATCCTGTAAAATTCCCTGACTGGGGGGATGAAATCCCTAAAGATGATCCCGAAATTCCTCCTCCAATCCCAGCAGATTCCCAAAATTCCTCAAATCCACATTTTAAATGGAATTTTTCCAGGTGGATCATTCAACAGGAACGTTTTCTGTGCTTTTTACCCCAAAAAATCCCCAAAAATCCTTTTCCAGCTCTCCTAGAGAAACTCAGGAAAAAATCCCCAAAAATCCCAAAAATTCCCAAAAATCCTTCTCCAGCTCTCCTGCAGAAACTCAGGAAAAAAATCCCAAAAATTCCCAAAAAATCCCAAAATCCTTCTCCAGCTCTCCCGCAGACAGTCAGGAAAAAAATCCCCAAAAATCCCAAAAAATCCCAAAATTCTTTTCCAGCTCTCCTGCAGAAACTCAGGGAAAAATCCCAAAAATTCCCAAAAAATCCCAAAAAATTCCCAAAAAATCCCCCAAAAAATCCCAAAAATCCTTCTCCAGCTCTCCTGGAGAAACTCAGGAAAAAATCCCCAAAAATCCCAAAAAATCCCAAAAATCCTTCTGCAGCTCTCCCAGAGAAACTCAGGAAAAAAATCCCAAAAATTCCCCAAAAATTCCCCGAAAATCCCAAAAATCCTTCTCCAGCTCTCCTGCAGAAACTCAGGAAAAAAATCCCAAAAAATCCCAAAAAAATCCCAAAAATTCCCAAAAATCCTTCTGCAGCTCTCCCGGAGAAACTCAGGAAAAAATCCCAAAAATTCCCCAAAAATCCCAAAAATCCCCAAAATCCTTCTCCAGCTCTCCTGGAGAAACTCAGGAAAAAATCCCCAAAATTTCCCAAAAATTCCCAAAAATTCCCCAAATCCTTTTCCAGCTCTCCTGCAGAAACTTGGGAAAAAAATCCCAAAAATTCCCCAAAAATCCACAAAATCCTTTTCCAGCTCTCCTGCAGAAACTCAGGAAAAAATCCCCAAAATCCCCAAAAATCCCAAAAATTCTTGGGAATTTCCTTCTCCAGCTCTCCTGCAGAAACTCAGGAAAAAAATCCCAAAAAATCCCAAAAAAATCCCAAAAATTCCCAAAAATCCTTCTGCAGCTCTCCCGGAGAAACTCAGGAAAAAATCCCAAAAATTCCCCAAAAATCCCAAAAATCCCCAAAATCCTTCTCCAGCTCTCCTGGAGAAACTCAGGAAAAAATCCCCAAAATTTCCCAAAAATTCCCAAAAATTCCCCAAATCCTTTTCCAGCTCTCCTGCAGAAACTTGGGAAAAAAATCCCAAAAATTCCCCAAAAATCCACAAAATCCTTTTCCAGCTCTCCTGCAGAAACTCAGGAAAAAATCCCCAAAATCCCCAAAAATCCCAAAAATTCTTGGGAATTTCCTTCTTCAGCTCTCCTGCAGAAACTCAGGAAAAAAATCCCAAAAATTTCCCAAAAAATCCCAAAAATTCCCAAAAAATCCCCAAAATCCTTCTTCAGCTCTCTTGGAGAAACTCAGGAAAAAAATCCCCAAAATTTCCCAAAAAATCCCCAAAAATCCCAAAAATCCCCAAAAATCCTTTTCCAGCTCTCCTGCAGAAACTCAGGGAAAAAATCCCCAAAAATCCCAAAAAATCCCAAAAATCCTTCTCCTGCAGAAACTCAGAAAAAAATCCCACAAAATCCCAAAAAAATCCCAAAAAATCTCCAAAAATCCCAAAAAATCCCCAAAATCCTTCTTCAGCTCTCTTGGAGAAACTCAGGAAAAAATCCCAAAAAATCCCCAAAAATCCCCAAAAATCCTTCTCCAGCTCTCCTGCAGAAACTCAGGAAAAAAATCCCAAAAATTTCCCAAAACCTGATTTTTCTCCCTCCCTTGGATTTCTCTCTCTCTCTTCCCCAGCTGCCTCAGACACTAAATTTATCCCATTTTTCTGGGAAATTCGCTTATTTTGCAATTCCTTCCCCAAAAAAAATCCCATTTTGACTCAGAGATGACTAAGGAAAGTAATTTTCCTGCTGAACTCATCCGGTAATTGGATTTATTTTGGGAACTCAGAAGTGGTTTGGATGAAAAGGAAAATAAAAAATCTCATTTATTTTGGTGTTTATTCCCATTTTATATCCTTTTTAAAAATGGTTTTAATTGTTATTAATTTTATAAATTAAAATTTTATATCTGAATTAATTATTATACCTATTATATATAAAATAATATATAATTATAACAATATATAAATAATATATATAAAATAATATATAATTATAATAATATGTAATATATAACATGTATAATATCTAAAATTATATATAATATTCATAATTACATATAATATATTAATATATGGAAATTAATTAGTATTAATTTTAATTTTATCCTCGTAATTTGAATTATTAATTTCTTCCTTCTAATAAAAATTATTGATTTATTATTAATTTATTAATGGACACTTAATATTTACTCCTAGATTTTTTTTATCCTCCTAATTTAAATTATTATTAATTTCATCCTCATAATAAAAAAATAATTATTTATTATTAATTAATTAATGGACACTCAGCATTTCCTCCTGGATTTCCTCAAGGGAAAAAACAATTTAAAAAAAATTAATTTTTTTTCCCATTTTCCAGCCATTATTCCTATTTTTCCACCACAAAATATTCATTATTTTTTCCCATTTTCCACCACAAAATACTCATTTTTCCCATTTCCCAGCCATTATTCCTTTTTTTCTACCACAAAATATTCATTATTTCCATTTTCCAGCCACAAAATATTCATTTTTTCCCATTTTCTGGACACCAAATATATTTTTTTCCATTTTCCAGCCACAAAATACTCATTTTTCCCATTTTCCAGCCACAAAATATTAATTTTTTTCCCATTTTCCAGCCACTAAATATTCATTTTTCCCATTTTCCAACCATTATTCCTATTTTTCCACCACAAAATATTCATTTTTTCCTATTTTCCACCATAAAATATTCATTATTCCCATTTTCAAGCCATTATTCCTATTTTTCCACCACAACATTTTCATTAATCCTATTTTCCTCCACAAAATATTCATTTTTCCCATTTTCCAGCCACAAAAATATTAATTATTTCAATTTTCCAGCTACTTTTCCCATTTTTCCACCACAAAATATTAATTTTTTCCCATTTTCCGCCACAAAATACTCATTTTTCCCGTTTTCCAGACACGAAATGTAACAAAATATTCATTTTTCCCATTTTCCAGCCACTAAATACTCATTTTTTCCTATTTTCCAGCCACTAAATATATGTTTTTCCCATTTTCTCAGCCATTATTCCCGTTTTCCAGCCACTAAATATTAATTTTTCTTATTTTCCAGCCACAAAATATTCATTTTTCCAATTTTCCAGCCACAAAATATTGATTTTTTTCCCACTTTCCAGACATTAAATATATTTTTTCCCATTTTCCAGCTATTTTTTCCCTTTTTCCAACCACAAAATATCCATTTTTCCCATTTTCCAGCCACAAAATATTCATTTTTTCCTATTTTCAAGCCTCAAAATACTCATTTTTTCCCATTTTCCAGCCACTAAATATTCATTTTTCCCATTTTCCAGCCACAAAATGTGACAAAATATTAATTTGTCCTATTTTCCAGCCACTATTCCTATTTTCCAGACACTAAATATTCTTTTTTCCCATTTTCCAGCCATTATTCCCATTTTCCAGCCACTAAATATTCATTTTTTCCCATTTCCTAGCCACTAAATATTTATTTTTTTCCATTTTCCAGCCACTAAATATTCATTATTTCTATTTTCCAGCTATTTTTTCCAATTTTCCAGCCACAAAATATTAATTATTCCTATTTTCCAGTCACTAAATATTTATTTTTCCATTTTCCAGCCACAAAATATTCATTTTTCCCATTTTCTAGCTACTAAATATTTATTTTTCCCATTTCCCAGCTACTAGATATTCCTTATTTTCATTCTCCAGCCATTTTTCCCGTTTTCTAGCCACAAAATAATAATTTTTCCCATTTTCCAGCCACAAAATACTCATTTTTTCCCATTTCCAGCCACTCAATATTCATTTTTTCTATTTTCCAGCTATTTTTTCCAATTTTCCAGCCACAAAATATTCATTTTTCCCATTTTCCAGCCATTTTTATGGAATATTTGCATAAAATTCCACGTGGAAAAGCTGGAAAAAAGTGGAATTTTGGGGTTTTTTTTTTAATTTTTATGGAATATTTGCATAAAATTCCTCATGGAAAAGCTGGAAAAAAGTGGAATTTTGGGGTTTTTTTGGATGGATTTTTTATGGAAAAAAGTGGAATTTTTGGGGTTTTTTTAATGAATTTTTACTGAATATTCACACAAAATTCCACATGGAAAAGCTGGAAAAAAGTGGAATTTTGGGGTTTTTTTTTTCACTTTTTATGGAATATTCACACAAAATTCCACATGGAAAAGGTTGGAAAAAAGTGGAATTTTGGGGTTTTTTTGGATGGAATTTTTATGGAGAAAAGTGGAATTTTTGGGGTTTTTTAAATGAATTTTTACGGAATATTCACACAAAATTCCACGCGGAAAAACCGGAAAAAAAGCCAAAATTCCCGTTTTTCGCAGGAATTTCGCCGGAATCCTTTCTTTATGGAATAATTTATTATTTTTATTTTTAATTACTCACGTAGAACTGATTTTTAAATAATTTAACCTCGAGAAAACAAACGAGGAAAGAAATGGGAAATTTCACGTGGAAAAGCTGGAAAAAAGTGGAATTTTGGGGTTTTTTAATGGAATTTTTACAAAATATTAGCATAAAATTCCATGGGGAAAAGGTTGGAAAAAAGTGGAATTTTGGGGTTTCTTATAATTTTTCTGGAAAAAAGTGGAATTTTTGTGGGTTTTTTTCCAATTTTTATGGAATATTCGCATAAAATTCCACCTGGAAAAAGCTTGAAAAAGCAGGAATTCCGTGTTTTTTATGGAACATTTATGGAATATTTGCATAAAATTCTACATGGAAAAGCTGGAAAAAAGTGGAATTTGGGGGTTTTTTGGATGGAATTTTTACAGAAAAAAGTAGAATTTTGGGGCTTTTTTTCAACTTTTACAGAATATTTGCACAAAATTCCACGTGGAAAAGCAGGAAAAAAGCGGGAATTTAATGTTTTTAATGGAATTTTTTTGGGAACAGTCACATAAAATACCACATGGAAAAGCTGGAAAAAAGTGGAATTTTGGGGTTTTTTTTTCACTTTTTACGGAATATTCACACAAAATTCCACAAGGAAAAGGTTGGAAAAAAGTGGAATTTTGAGGATTTTTTGGATGGAATTTTTATGGAGAAAAGTGGAATTTTTGGGGTTTTTTAAATGAATTTTTACTGAATATTCACATACAATTCCACATGGAAAAGCTGGAAAAAAGCAGAAATTCCATGTTTTTTATGGAATTTTTCAGGAACATTCACACAAAATTCCACATGGAAAAGCTGGAAAAAAGTGGAATTTTGGGGTTTTTTTTTTAATTTTAACGGAATATTTGCATAAAATTCCATGCAGAAAAGGTTGGAAAAAAGTGGAATTTTGGGGGTTTATTTGAATTTTTATGGAGAAAAGTGGAATTTTGGGGTTTCTTTAATGGAATTTTTATGGAATTTCCGCATGAAATTCCACCTGCAAAAGCTGGAAAAAAAGTGGAATTTTGGGATTTTTTAAAATTTTTGTGGAAAAAAGTGGAATTTTGGGGTTTTTTTGGATGGAATTTTTATGGAGAAAAGTGGAAATTTCGGGGTTTTTTCTAATTTTTATGGAATATTTGCATGAAATTCCTCATGGAAAAGCTGGAAAAAAGTGGAATTTTGGGGTTTTTTTTTCACTTTTTATGGAATATTCACACAAAATTCCACATGGAAAAGGTTGGAAAAATGTGGAATTTTGGAGGTTTTTGGGATGGAATTTTTACGGAGAAAAGTGGAATTTTTGGGTTTTTTTAAAAAAATTTTTATGGAATATTCATATAAAATTCCACACGGAAAAGCTGGAAAAAAGCCGAAATTCCCGTTTTTTCGCAGGAATTTCGCCGGAATCCTTTCTTTATGGAATAATTTATTATTTTTATTTTTAATTACTCACGTAGAACTGATTTTTAAATAATTTAACCTCGAGAAAACAAACAAGAAAAAAATGAGAAATTTCATGTGGAAAAGCTGGAAAAAAGTGGAATTTTGGGGTTTTTTAATGGAATTTTTACAAAACATTAGCATAAAATTCCATGCGGAAAAGGTTGGAAAAAAGTGGAATTTTGGGGTTTCTTATAATTTTTCTGGAAAAAAGTGGAATTTTTGTGGTTTTTTTTCAATTTTTATGGAAGAAAGTAGAATTTTTGTGGGTTTTTTTCTCAATTTTTACGGAATATTCACACAAAATTCCACGCGGAAAAGCCGGAAAAAAGCCGAAATTCCCGTTTTTTTGCAGGAATTTCACCACAATCCTTTCTTTATGGAATAATTCATTATTTTTATTTGAATTACTCACGTAGAACTGCTCGAGGTCTCTCTCCAGCCCCACGTTGGGCAGGTCTGGCATCATGTGGGCGACGACCTTGAACCCGGAGTCCTTGGCCAGGCGGAACGACTCGCACACCGCCTTCACCGTGTGACCCCTGGGAAAGGGAAATAGGGCAAAAAACGGGAAAAACGGGAAAATCGGGATTAATCGGGAATGTTCTGTGGGGTTGGGAATGGCTGGAGGGGAAATGGAATGGAAAGTGGCTGTTAAAGGGTTAAAAATTGGGAATTTCATGGAAAAACGGAATGGAAATGGTTTGAGAAAATGTTAAAAATTGGGAATTTCATGGGAAAAGAGTCACTGGGGAGAGAGGAAAAAAGGGTTGGGAAAGATGGCAAATTGGGAAAATTTGGATTATTGTATGGGGAGTTGGGTTGGGAATGGCTGGAGGGAAATGGAATGGAAAGTGGTTGTTAAAGGGTTAAAAATGGGGAATTTCATGGAAAAAGAGACTTTGGGAAGAGGGAAAAAAAGGTTGGAACGACTCGCACACCGCCTTCACCGTGTGACCCCTGGGAAAGGGAAATGGGGCAAAAAAACGGGAAAATCGGGATTAATCGGGATTAATCGGGAGAGTTCTGAGGGGTTGGGAATGGCTGGAGGGGAAATGGAATGGAAAGTGGTTGTTAAAGGGTTAAAAATTGGGAATTTCATGGGAAAAGAGTCACTGGGAAGAGAGGAAACAAGGGTTGGAAAAGATGGAAAATTGGGATTTGGAAAAGCAGGAAAAATGGGAAAATTGGGATTATTGTATGGGGAGTTGGGTTGGGAATGGCTGGAGGTGAAATGGAATGGAAAGTGGTTGTTAAAGGGTTAAAAATTGGGAATTTCATGGGAAAAGAGTCACTGGGAGGAGAGGAAACAAGGGTTGGAAAAATGGGAAAATTGGGATTTGGAAAATCAGGAAAATTGGGATTAATCGGGAGTGTTCGGTGGGGTTGGGAATGGCTGGAGGGGAAATGGAATGAAAAGTGGTTGTTAAAGGGTTAAACATTGGGAATTTCATGGGAAAAGAGTCACTGGGAGGAGAGGAAACAACGGTTGGAAAAATGGGAAAATTGGGATTTGGAAAAACTGGAAAATCAGGAAAATCGGGATTAATCGGGAGTGTTCTGAGGGGTTGGGAATGGCTGGAGGGGAAATGGAGTGAAATCGGTTTGAGAAAATGTTAAAAATTGGGAATTTCATGGAGAAAGAGATACTGAAAATGGTTTGAGGAAATGCTAAAAATTGGGAATTTCATGGAAAATGAGACATTGGGAAGAGGGAAAAAAGGGTTGGAACGACTCGCACACCGCCTTCACCGTGTGACCCCTGGGAAAGGGAAAATGGGGGAAAAAACGGGAAAAACGGGAAAATCGGGATTAATCGGGAGTGTTCTGAGGGGTTGGGAATGGCTGGAGGGGAAATCGGTTTGATAAAATGTTAAAAATTGGGAATTTCATGGGGAAAGAGATACTGAAAATGTTTTGAGGAAATGTTAAAAATTGGGAATTTCCTGGAAAATGAGACACTGGGAGGAGAGGAAACAAGGGTTGGAAAAGATGGAAAATTGGGATTTGGAAAAGCAGGAAAAATGGGAAAATTGGGATTATTGTATGGGGAGTTGGGTTGGGAATGGCTGGAGGTGAAATGGAATGGAAAGTGGTTGTTAAAGGGTTAAAAATTGGGAATTTCATGGGAAAAGAGTCACTGGGAGGAGAGGAAACAAGGGTTGGAAAAATGGGAAAATTGGGATTTGGAAAATCAGGAAAATTGGGATTATTGTATGGGGAGTTGGGTTGGGAATGGCTGGAGGGAAAATGGAATGGAAAGTGGCTGTTAAAGGGCTAAAAATTGGGAATTTCATGGAAAAATGGAATGGGAATGGATTGAGAAAATGTTAAAAATTGGGAATTTCATGGGAAAAGAGACATTGGGAAGAGGGAAAAAAGGGTTGGAACGACTCGCACACCGCCTTCACCGTGTGACCCCTGGGGAAAGGGAAACGGGGCAAAAAATGGGAAAATCGGGATTATCATATGGGGAGTTGGGGTTGGGAATGAATTTCATGCAGAATCATCCGGAATCCCACGAAATCCCATGAAATCCCATGAAATCCCCCAGAATTCCCAGGATTTGAGTCCCGTACCGGTTGGTGTCCCTGGCCATGTCCTCGCAGACGCTCATCATCCAGAATCATCCGGAATCATCCAGAATTCCACAAAATCCCAAAAAATCCCACAAAATCCCACAAAATTCCCCCAAAACTCCACAAAATCCCCCAAAATCCCCCAAAATCCCCTGGATTTGAATCCCATACCGGTTGGTGTCCCTGGCCACGTCCTCGTAGACGGTCATCATCCGGAATCACCCGGAATCATCCAGAGTCATCCCGAATTCCACAAAATTCCATAGAATCCCACAAAATCCCCCAAAAATCCCCCGAAATCCCCCGAATCCCTCACCAGTTGGTGTCCCTGGCCATGTCTTCGTAGACGCTCATCATCCAAAATCATCCGGAATCACCCGGAATCCCACAAAATCCCCCAGAATCTCACAAAATCCCAAAAAAATCCTCTTGAATTCCCCCAGAATTCCCAGAATCCCATACCAGTTGGTGTCCCTGGCCATGTCTTTGTAGACACTCATCATCTGGAATCATCCGGAATCACCCAGAATCCCACAAAATCCCCAAGAATCCCCCAGAATCCCACAAAATCCCCCAAATTCCCCCAAAACTCCACAAAATCCCCCAAAATCCCCTGAAGCCCGTACCGGTTGGTGTCCCTGGCCATGTCCTCGTAGACGCTCATCATCCGGAATCACCCGGAATCATCCCGAATCCCCCAGAATTCCATGAAATCCCCCAAAAGTCCCCCAAAACCCCCCCAAAATCCTACAAAATCCCCCAAAATCCCCCAAAATCCCCCAGATTTGAATCCTGTACCGGTTGGTGTCCCTGGCCATGTCCTCGTAGACGCTCATCATCCAGAATCATCCGGAATCCCACAAAATTCCTCAAAATCCCACAAAATCCCACAAAGCTCCACAAAATCCCCCAAAATCCTACAAAATCCCCCAAAGTCCTACAAAATCCCCCAAAACTCCGCAAAACCCCCCAAACCCCATACCGGTTGGTGTCCCTGGCCACGTCCAGATGACCCATGGAATCATCCGGAATCCCCCCAAATCCCCCAGAATCCCACAAAATCCCCCAAATTCCCCCAAAATTCCAAAAATCCCCAAAATCCCCCAAAATTCCACAAAATCCCCCAAAACCCCCCAAAACCCCCCGATTTGAAGCCCGTACCGGTTGGTGTCCCTGGCCACGTCCTCGTAGACGCTCTGCACGCCGATCTCGAGGCGCGTGCAGCCGTAGCTCAGCATGGAGCTCAGGTGCTGCTTCAGGCAGTAGTCAGGTCTGGTCTCGATGGTGAGCCCCACGCACTTGGTGCGGCTGCGCTCCGAATATCTGGGGAAAAAATCCGAGTTTGGGGTGAATTTGGGGGTTTTGGTTGTGATCCCAAAGCACTTGGTGCGGCTGCGCTCCGAATATCTGCAAAAAATCAGAGTTTTGGGTAAATTTGGGGGTTTTGGTTGTGATCCCAAAGCACTTGGTGCGGCTGCGCTCCGAATATCTGCAAAAAATCAGAGTTTTGGGGTGAATTTGGGGGTTTTGGTTGTCAGGTTTGAGTTTTGAGATATTGGAGTTAACTCATGGTGATCCCAATGCACTTGGTGCGGCTGCGCTCTGAGAATCTGGGAAAAAAATCACATTTTTGGGTAAATTTGGGGGTTTTGGTTATCAGGTTTGGGTTTTGAGAAGAGCCCCACGCACTTGGTGCAGCTGCGCTCCGAATATCTGCAAAAAATCAGAGTTTTGGGTGAATTTGGGGGTTTTGGTTATCAGGTTTGAGTTTAGAGATGTTGGGAAAAAAATCAGATTTTTGGGTAAATTTGGGGGTTTTGGTTGTGAGTTTTGGGTTTCGAGGTGTTGGGAAAAATCAGATTTTTGGGTAAATTTGGGGGTTTTGGTTATCAGGTTTGGGTTTGGAGGTGATTCCAATGCACTTGGTGCAGCTGAGCTCCGAATAGCTGGGGAAAAAAATCAGAGTTTTGGGTAAATTTGGGGGTTTTGGTTATCAGGTTTGGGTTTTGGTTGTCAGGTTTGAGTTTTGAGGTGTAAGAGTTAACACAGCGTGATCCCAAAGCACTTGGTGCGGCTGCGCTCCGAATATCTGCAAAAAATCAGAGTTTTGGGTAAATTTACAAGTTTTGGTTGTGAGGTTTGAGTTTTGGTTGTCATGTTTGAGTTTTGAGGTGATCCCAATGCACTTGGTGCAACTGCGCTCCGAGAATCTGCAAAAAAATCAGATTTTTGGGTAAATTTGGGGGTTTTGGTTGTGAGTTTTGGGTTTCAACGTGTTGAGAAAAAATCAGATTTTTGGTCAAATTTCAAAGTTTTGTTTATAAGGTTTGGGTTTTGAGATATTGGAGTTAACTCATGGTGATCCCAACGCACTTGGTGTGGCTGAGCTCCGAGAACCTGCAGAAAAAATCAGATTTTTGGGTGAATTTGGGGGTTTTGGTTGTCAGGTTTGAGTTTTGACAAGAGCCCCACGCACTTGGTGCGGCTGCGCTTCGAATATCTGCAAAAAATCAGAGTTTTGGGGTAAATTTACAAGTTTTGGTTATCAGGTTTGAGTTTGGAGGTGATTCTAATGCACTTGGTGCGGCTGAGCTCCAAATATCTGGGGAAAAATCAGATTTTTGGTCAAATTTCAAAATTTTGGTTGTCAGGTTTGAGTTTGGAGGTGTTAGAGTTAATGTGAGCCCAACGCTCCCCAAGAATCTGGGGAAAAAATCAGATTTTTGGGGTAAATTTACAAGTTTTGGTTATCAGGTTTGAGTTTGGAGGTGATCCCAACGCACTTGGTGCAGCTGTGCTCCGAGAATCTGGGGAAAAAATCAGATTTTTGGGTGAATTTGGGGGTTTTGGTTATCAGGTTTGAGTTTTGAGATTTTTGGTTTGGGTTTTTTGGGGAAAAAATCAGATTTTTGGGTAAATTTGGGGGTTTTGGTTATCAGGTTTGGGTTTGGAGGTGATCCCGACACACTTGGTGTGGCTGCGCTCCGAATATCTGGGAAAAATCAGAGTTTTGGGTAAATTTGGGGGTTTTGGTTGTCAGGTTTGAGTTTTGAGAAGAGCCCAAGGCACTTGGTGTGGCTGCGCTCCGAGAATCTGCAAAAAATCAGAGTTTTGGGTAAATTTACAAGTTTTGGTTATCAGGTTTGAGTTTTGAAAAGAGCCCAATGCACTTGGTGCGGCTGAGCTCCGAGAATCTGTGAAAAAAATCAGATTTTTGGGTGAATTTGGGGGTTTTGGTTATCAGGTTTGAGTTTTGAGAAGAGCCCAATGCACTTGGTACGACTGCACTCCGAATATTTGGGGAAAAATCAGATTTTTGGTCAAATTTCATAATTTTGGTTGTGAGGTTTGAGTTTGGAGGTGATCCTGACGCACTTGGTGCGGCTGCGCTCCGAGTATCTGGGGGAAAAATCATATTTTTGGTCAAATTTCAAAGTTTTGGTTATCAGGTTTGAGTTTGGAGGTGTTAGAGTTAATGTGAGCCCAACACTCCCTGAGAATCTGCGGAAAAAATCAGATTTTTGGGTGAATTTGGGGGTTTTGGTTATCAGGTTCGAGTTTGGAGGTGATCCCAAGGCACTTGGTGCGGCTGCGCTCCGAGAATCTGGGGAAGAAATCAGAGTTTTGTGTAAATTTACAAGTTTTGGTTATCAGGTTTGGGTTTGGAGGTGTTGGGGAAAAAATCAGATTTTTGGGCAAATTTGGAGGTTTTGGGTATCAGGTTTGAGTTTGGAGGTGATCCCAATGCACTTGGTGTGGTTGAGCTCCGAGAATCTGGGGGAAAAAATCAGATTTTTGGGAAAATTTGGGGGTTTTGGTTGTGAGGTTTGGGTTTGGAGATGTTGGGGAAAAAATCAGATTTTCGGGTAAATTTGGGGGTTTTGGTTGTGAGTTTTGGGTTTCGAGGTGTTGGGAAAAATCACATTTTTGGGTAAATTTGGGGGTTTTGGTTATCAGGTTTGGGTTTGGAGGTGTTGGAGTTAACTCAGGATGATCCCAACCCACTTGTGGTTTTTCCATCCTAAAATCACTTTTTTTTGTCATTTTATTTTTTTTTTATTTTATTTTTATTTTATTTAGTTTTATTTTATTTTATTTTATTATTTTATTTTATTTTATTTCATTTCATTTTATTTTATTTTATTTCATTTCATTTTATTTCATTTTACTTATTTCTCTCCCTTCTATGTTTTCCCTTTTCCTCCCCTCTAGGTCATTCTCATCATTAATGGGATTTTTAAATTTTATTTTATATTTTATTTTACATTTTATTTTATTTTATTTTATTTTATTTTTTCCTATTTGATTTTATTTTTTATTTCTCTCCCTTCTATTTTTCCCTTTTCCTCCTCTCTAGGTCATTCTCATCATTAATGGGATTTTATTTTATTTCATTTCATTTCATTTTATTTCATTTTACTTTATTTCTCTCCCTTCTATTTTTCCCTTTTCCTCCTCTCTAGGTCATTCTCATCATTAATGGGATTATTTTATTTTATTTTATTTTATTTTATTTTATTTTATTTTATTTTATTTTTTATTTCTCTCCCATCTATTTTTCCCTTTTCCTCCTCTCTAGGTCATTCTCATCATTAATGGGATTTTTTTATTTTTCCACCCAAAACTCATTTTTCTTTGTTAAAAACCAAAAGGGCAAAGAAGGAGAAAGAAAAAAAAAAGAGAAAAAAAAGGAGAAAAAAAGGAGTAAAAAATGACAAAGATGAATTTTGCTTTCGTGGATTTTTCCCTCTGCTGGTTTTTTTGGGAATTGATGAATCCCAAAGGGAATTTTTATGGATTTTTCCATCTCCTGGATGGTTGGGATAAAAATCTTGTTAATGAGGAGAGTGACCTAGAGGGGAGGAAAAGGGAAATAAATAAAATAAAATAAAATAAAATAAAATAACATAATAAATAAAATAAAATAAAATAAAATAAAAAACACAAAATAACATAACATAACATAACATAACATAACATAACATAAAATAAAATAAAATAAAATAAAATAAAATAAAATAAAATAATATAAAATAAAATAATATAAAATAATCTTGTTAATGGTGAGAGTGACCTAGAGGGGAGGAAAAGGGAAATAAATAAAATAAAATGAAATAAAATAAAATAAAATAGTCCCATTAATGTTGAGAATGACCTAGAAGGGAGGAAAAGGGAAATAAATAAAATAAAATAAAATAAAATAAAATAACACAAAATAACATAAAATAAAATAAAATATAATAAATAAAATAATCCCATTAATGATGAGAATGGCCTAGAGGGGAGGAAAAGGGAAATAAAGTAAAATAAAATAAAATAAAATAAAATAAAATAATAAATAAAATAAAATAAAATAAAATACCACAAAATAACATATAAAATAAAATAAAATAAAATAAATAAAATAATCTTGTTAATGATGAGAATGACCTAGAGGGGAGGAAAAGGGAAATAAATAAAATAAAATAAAATAAAATAAAATAAAATAACATAAAATAAAATAGGAAAAATATAAGGGAGATAAATAAAGTAAAATAAAATAAGATAAAATGAAATAAAATAAAGTAAAATAAAGTAAAATAAAATAAAATAAAATAAAATGGAAAAAATATAAGGAGATAATGTAAATATATAAATATACAGTATAAATAAATAATATAAATAATATAAATAACATAAATAATATAAATGAATATTGTGTATAAATATATAAATAAATATAAATTTAAATAATTAAAATACATAATTAATATAAATAAAAATAGAAATAAAAGATAAAATAAATAAAATAAAATAAAGAAAAATTTTTTAAAAATTAATAAAATCAATGAAATAAAATCAATTAAAAAAGAAAATAAATAAATAAATAAAAATAAATAAATAAAATCAATGAAATAAAATCAATTAAAAAGAAAATAAATAAATAAAATAAATAAAAATAAATTAACAAACCAATGAAATAAAATCAATTTTAAAAGAAAACAAATAAATAAAATAAATAAAAATAAATTAATAAAATCAATGAAATAATATCAATTTAAAAAGAAAATAAATAAAAATAAATAAAAATAAATAAAATAAAAATAAATTAATTAAATCAATGAAATAAAATCAATTAAAAAAGAAAATAAATAAATTAAATAAAAATAAATTAATAAAACCAATGAAATAAAACCAATTTTAAAAGAAAACAAAGAAATAAAATTAATAAAAATAAATTAATAAAAATAAATTAATAAAATCAATGAAATAAAATCAATTAAAAAAGAAAACAAATAAATTAAATAAAAATAAATTAATAAAATCAATGAAATAAAATCAATTAAAAAAGAAAACAAATACATAAAATAAATAAAAATAAATTAACAAAATCAATGAAATAAAATCAATTAAAAAAGAAAACAAATAAATAAAATAAATAAAAATAAATAAACCAAAAATAATTTAATAAAATCAATGAAATAAAATCAATTTTAAAACAGAAAACAAATAAATAATTTTTTCTCAGAAGGCTCATTAATTAAAAAACCAAAGGAAACATTTCCAAATTTTCACTTCACTGATCTGACAATTGTTTATCTCATCAGGAAAACATAAATTCTAATTAATTAACAAACAAACAAACAAACGACAAAAATCTCATTTTTCAGGAGGTGATTTGCAAGAATTAAAGGAGAAACTGGAGATGAAAAAAAGGGGAAAAAAATCAGGAGATAAATCAGGATAAAGAGGAGGAAAAAATTGGGTTAGTTGAGAGGAAAATCAGGGTGGAAATTGTTCTTTTAATAGGAAAATCAGAGTGGAAATAGAGAAAAAAATGATTCCATCAGAGTCATTTCTTGGAGAAATCCAAATTATTGAATAATAAAGAAATAAGAGAAATAAGTAAAAGAAATCAAATAATTTTTGCATCATCCTCACCCCAATTTTTACCTTTTTTTCCCCAAAAAAATCCCAATTTCTGCATCATCCTCATCCCTATTTTTACCTTTTTTTCCCCAAAAAAATCCCAATTTTTGCATCATCCTCACCCCTATTTGTAGCTTCTTTCCCACTTTTTTGTGGCCTTTTTTTCCCCAAAAAATCCCAATTTCTGCATCATCCTCACCCCAATTTTTAACTTTTTTCCCCCAAAAAATCCCAGTTTTTGCATCATCCTCAACCCAATTTTTACCTTTTTTCCCCCCAAAAAATCCAAATTTCTGCATCATCCTCACCCCAATTTTTACCTTTTTTTCCCCAAAAAATCCAAATTTTTGCATCATCCTCACTCCATTTTTTACCTTTTTTCCCAGTTTTTTGTGGCCTTTTTCCCCCCCAAAAATCCGAATTTTTGCATCATCCTCACCCCTATTTTTACCTTTTTTTCCCCCCAAAAAAATCCAAATTTCTGCATCATCCTCATCCCTATTTTTACCTTTTTTCCTAGTTTTTTGTGGCCTTTTTTCCCCAAAAAAACCTTCCAAAAAAATCAAAATTTCTGCATCATCCTCACCCCTATTTTTACCTTTTTTCCCCAAAAAAATCCAAATTTTTGCATCATCCTCACCCACATTTTTAGCTTTTTTTCCCAGTTTTTTGTGGCCTTTTTTCCCCCAAAAAATTCAAATTTTTTGTATCATCCTCATCCCTATTTTTAGCCTTTTCCCCCCAAAAATCCCAATTTTTGCATCATCCTCACCCCTATTTTTACCTTTTTTTCCCACTTTTCCCCCCAAAACTCCTGATTTTTGTCACTTCAACCCCAAAATTTATCTGATTTAGCAGAGAAATGTGGATTTATTTCTATTTTCCCAGCTCTGGATGGATTTATAGCTGCTGCCAACCCTGAAAAATTGATTTAATTTCAATTTTAAACAGAAACCCAGAGGGGAAAAAACAACAAAAATCTCATTAAAAACCATTTGGAGCTCAACAGCTTATTATTTTATTATTATTTTAATTTTTATTATATTATAATTAATTCTATTTGAATTTTAAGAAGATTTCTTATGGTTTTAATTATATTATAATTAATTCTATTTTTAATTTTAAGAATATTTTTATTATTTGAATTATAATTAATTCTATTTTTAATTTTAAGAATATTTCTTATGGTTTTAATTATATTATAATTAATTCTATTTTTAATTTTAAGAATATTTCTTATGGTTTTAATTATATTATAATTAATTCTATTTTTAATTTTAAGAATATTTCTTATTATTTGAATTATTTTCTGCTTGGAAAATCCACAAAATGTTGTTTTTTTGGGATTTTTTTGGGATGTCAGATATCTCCCTGCTCTAAATAAATTCTCTAGAATAATTTATTTAATTCTTCTGGAATTCAATAATTATTTCACTTTTTTTCTGCCCAAACCTTGGAAGATCAGGAATTTGAATTATTTGGGAAAATTCGGAAAAATTCGGTGGAAAAAATCCCCAAAATTCACAAAAAATCCCAAAAAATCCACAAAAAATCCACAAAAATTCCCAAAAATCCTTCTCCAGCTCTCCAGGGGAAACTCAGGAAAAATTCCCAAAAATTCCAAAAAAATTCCCAAAAATTAAAAAAAAAATCCCAAAAATTCCCAAAAAATCCCCAAAAAATTCCCAAAAATCCCCAAAAAATCCCAAAAATCTTTCTCCAGCTCTCTTGGAGAAACTCAGGAAAAAATCCACAAAAAAATCCCAAAAAATCCCAAAAACTCCACAAAAAATCCCAAAAAATCCCCAAAATCCTTCTCCAGCTCTCCTGGAGAAACTCAGGAAAAAAATCGCAAAAATTTCCCAAAAAAATCCCAAAAGTCCTTCTCCAGCTCTCTTGGAGAAACTCAGGAAAAAATCCCAAAAATCCCCAAAAATTCCCTAAAAATCCCTAAAATTCCCAAAAATTCCCAAAAAATCCCAAAAATCCTTTTCCAGCTCTCTTGGAGAAACTCAGGAAAAATTCCCAAAAATTCCCAAAAAATCCAAAAAAATCCCAAAAGTCCTTCTCCAGTTCTCTGGGAGAAACTCAGGGAAAAAATCCCAAAAATTTCCCAAAAATCCTTCTCAAGCTCTCCCAGAGAAACTCAGGGGAAAATTCCCAAAAATTCCCAAAAAATCCCAAAAATCCACAAAATCCAAAAAAATCCCCAAAATCCTTCTCCAGCTCTCTTGGAGAAACTCAGGGAAAAAATCCCAAAAATTCCCAAAAATTCCCAAAAATCAAAAAAAATCCACAAAAAATCCCAAAAATCCCAAAAATCCTTCTCCAGCTCTCCTGGAGAAACTCAGGAAAAAAATTCCCAAAAAATCCCCAAAGAATCCCAAAAATCCCCAAAATCCTTCTCCAGCTCTCCTGCAGAAACTCAGGAAAAAAAAATGAGATGAATAAATCCAAAATAAATGAATAAATCCAAAATAAATCCAAAATCAACCCAAAATCAGGGAATATTCCATGGATAAACCCAAAATCAACCCAAAATCAGGGATATTCTGTGGATAAACCCCAAAATAAATCCAAAATAAAACCAAAATAAACCCAAAATCAACCCTAAATTGGGAATATTCTGTGGATAAACCCAAAATCCACCCAAAATCAACCCCAAAACTGAAGATATCCTGTGAATAAACTCAAAATAGATCCAAAATCAACCCAAAATCAACCCAAAATTGGGGATATTCCGTGGATAAACCCAAAATCAACCCAAAATCAACCCAAAATTGGGGATATTCCATGAATAAACCCCAAAATCAGGAATATTCTGAAAGCCCAAATTCCAATCATTCCAATTATTCTTCCAATTCTTATTCCAATTCTTATTCCAACTATTCTTCCAATTATTATTCCAATTATTCCAATTTTTATTCTAATTATTATTCCAATTTTTATTTCAATTCTTATTCCTATTATTCCAATTCTTATTCCAATTATTCTTCCAATTATTCCAATTTTTATTCCAATTACTATTCCAATTATTATTCCAATTATTATTCCAATTTTTATTCCAATTCTTCCAATTTTTATTCCAATTCTTATTCCAATTCTTCCAATTATTATTCCAATTTTTATTCCAATTATTATTCCAATTCTTCCAATTACTATTAAAATTATTCCCATAATTCCAATTTTTATTCCAATTCCTCTTCCAATTATTCCAATTATTATTCCAATTATTCCAATTTTTATTCCAATTCTTATTCCAATTATTATTCCAATTATTCCAATTCTTATTCCAATTCTTATTCCAATTATTCCAATTATCATTCCAATTCTTATTCCAATTATTCCAATTCTTATTCCAATTATTCCAATTTTTATTCCAATTCTTATTCCAATTCTTATTCCAATTATTCCAATTTTTATTCCAATTCTTATTCCAATTTTTATCCCAATCATTCCAATTATCATTCCAATTTTTATTCCAATTTTTATTCCAATTTTTCCAATTATTATCCCAATTATTACACTTCATTCCTTCCCTATCCCAACATTTTTTATCCTAAATTTTCTCTGTTTTTTTTCTCAGTTACTTCACTCAGGAGCAGTTTGGTTTCTGAGCTTTCAAACCCTCGAAAATCATTGAAAATAATTCCATTTCTTGACCAAAATCACACTTTTCCCACTTTGATAAAGTGAGAATTTCTCTGCCAGCTCAGAAACAAATGAGATTTATTTATAAATTTATTTTTTTTCATCCCCTGAGATATCAGAAAAATGAGAATTTTCCTCTCTCCTGCTGGGGGAATTGGGATTTAAAACCCACTGGGGGATTTCTGGTCGAATTTTGGGGGAAAAAATCCGAAAATATAATATTTTCTTCCATTTCCTGATGGTTTTATTGTGTTTTAACCCCCAGGAATGGCTGTGATACCCAAAAAATCTGAAAAAATAACCCCAAAAAGAGCAGAATTAGCTCAGAGATTAATCCATTCTGAGATAAAAACCCGAAAATTCACTTTTTCTCTCTTTTTTCATGATTTTCCCCCAA
>NC_139483.1:111085283-111090283 GCF_008360975.1 Lichenostomus cassidix | reverse complement strand
TCAATAAAAACCACATTGAGCAGCGAAAAAAAATAAAAATAAATAAAAACTCCACTGAGCAGCAAAAAACCCCATAAAATAAATCAATAAAACTGACATTGAGCACCGAAAAAAATATAAAATAAATCAATAAAAATGACATTGAGCAGCACAAAAAAATATAAACTAAATAAATAAAAAACTCCACTGAGCAGCAAAAAAAATATATAAAATAAATCAATAAAAATGACATTGAGCAGCACAAAAAAATATAAAATTAATAAATAAAAACTTCACTGAGCAGCACAAAAAAAAAAAAAATAAATAAAACCTCCACTGAGCAGCAAAAAAAATACAAAATAAATAAATAAAAACCACACTGAGCAGCAGAAAAAACCATAAAATAAATCAAGAAAAACCACATTGAGCAGCACAAAAAAATATCAAATATATAATAAAAACTCCACTGAGCAGCACAAAAAATATCAAATAAATCAAGAAAAACCACATTGAGCAGCAAAAAAAATATAAAAAAATAAATAAAAACCACATTGAGTGGCGAAAAAACCATAAAATAAATCAATAAAAGTGACATTGAGCAGCACAAAAAAAATAAAAATAAATAAATAAAACCACATGGAACAGCAAAAAAAATACAAAATAAATAAATAAAAACTCCACTGAGCAGCACAAAAAAATATAAAATAAATAAAAGTGACATTGAGCAGCAGAAAAAAAATAAAATAAATAAATAAAACCTCCACTGAGCAGCGAAAAAAATACAAAATAAATCAATAAAAAACTCCACAGAGCAGCACCAAAAAATACAAAATAAATCAATAAAAACTCCATTGAGCAGCACCAAAAAAATTCAAATAAATCAAGAAAAACCACATTGAGCAGCGAAAAAAAATAAAAAAAAATAAATAAAAACTTCACTAAGCAGCACAAAAAAAAATAAAAATAAATAATAAAAATCTCCACAGAGCAACACAAAAACAAATCCACTGAACTCTGTTTTCTCCCCGCAGGCTCCCTGAGCTCCATCCATCCATCTCAGCCCCAGAAATTCACTTTATTTCACATTATTTTTGATTTTCAGCTAAATTGCCAGCAGCTGGCTGAGAGAACAGCAGGAGGAGAATCAGGAAAAAATCAGATTTTTTATCCAGCTAGGGGAAAATAGAGAAAAAAACCCTAAATTAGGGGAATTTGGGGATTAATTCCAACTGGGTGATTATTTTTGATTGAAATTAGAAATAAATAAAGCAATTTATTATTTTTAAAAATCTTTTTTTTTTAAATAATTTTTTGCTTTAAATCATAAATAAAGCCAAATTTTTAAATTTTTTTTAATTAATTTTTTAAAAAATTATTTTAAATTATTGTAAATTATTTTTTAAAAATAATTTTTAAATTATTTCTGCCTTAAATAATAAAGCAAATTATTTTAATTAATTTTTTAAAAAATTATTTTAAATAATTGTAATTTAAATGATTTTTAAAAGGAATTTTTAAAATTATTTTTGCTTTAAATCATAAATAAAGCAAAATTTTTTTAAACTAATTTTTTAAAAAATTATTTTAAATTATTGTAAATTATTTTTAAAAAATAATTTTTAAATTATTTCTGCCTTAAATAATAAAGCAAATTATTTTTAATTAATTTTTAAAAAAATTATTTTAAATAATTGTAATTTAAATGATTTTTTAAAAGGAATTTTTAAAATTATTTTTGCTTTAAATCATAAATAAAGCAAATTATTTTTTTAAATCATTTTAAAAAAAAATAATATTAAATTATTGTAATTTAAATGATATTTTAAAAGTAATTTTCAAAAAATTGAAAATAATAAATAAATTTTTATTTATTTATTTATTTATTTAATGAAAAACTTTCAGTTGCATTTATTTTTACTTTATTTTAATTTTGAAAATATATTATATTTTACGTGTTTTTATTTCGATTTCACGTGGGAAGATAATTAAAAATATTATATATACTTTATTATTTATATGTTATATATTATTTATATATTTATATATCTAGATATTTATATACATTATTTTATATATTTTTATATTATTTTATATCTATATTTTATCATTAAAAACTGTTACACATATTTTTATATTATTTATATAATTTATAGATTTATCTAATTATTTTATATATTTTATAATTATTCTACAGATATATAATTAAAAACTCTTCTACTATACTTTGTGTTATTTATATATTTATATACATTATTTGATATATTTTATATTATTTTATATCTATATTTTATCATTAAAACTGTTATATATTTTATATTATTTATATGATTTATAGATTTATACAAATTATTTATATATTTATAATTATTCTGCAGATATATTTTATAATTAAAAGTTTCTTCTCTATACTTTGTGTTATTTATATATTTATATACATTATTTTATATATTTTATATTATTTTATATCTATATTTTATCATTTAAAACTGTTATATATTTACATATTATTTATACCGTTATAGTTTTATACAAATTATTTTACATATTTTATAATTATTTTATAGATAATTTTATAATTTAAAAACTGTTCTATATACTTTGTATTATTTATATATTTATATACATTATTTTATATATTTTATATTATTTTATATATATTTTATCATTTAAAACTGTTATATATTTATATTATTTATATGATTTATAGATTTGCTTAATTATTTTATATATTTTATAATTATCTTACAGAAATATTTTATAAGCTCTTCTATATACTTTGTGTTATTTATATATTTATATACATTGTACATATATTTTATATTATTTTATATCTGTATTTTTATCATTAAAACTGTTATATATTTTTATATTATTTATATGAATTTATAGTTATACAAATTATTTATATATTTTATAATTATTCTACAGATCAATTTTATAATTAAAACTCTTCTATACTTTGCATTATTTATATATTTATATACATTATTTTATATTTTTATATTATTTTATATCTATATTTTATTATTAAAAACTAGTATATATATTTTTATATTATTTATATTATTTATGATTTATACATATGTTATTTTATATATTTATAATTATGCTACAGATATATAATTAAAAACTCTTTCTATATACTTTGTATTATTTATATATTTATATATACATTATTTTATATATTTTATATTATTTCATATTTATATTTTATCATTAAAACTGTTATATATTTTTATATTATTTATATGATTTATAGTTATACAAATTATTTTATATATTTTTTTATAATTATTCTGCAGACTATATTTAGAATTAAAAATATTTCTATATGCTTTGCTATTATTTATATATTTATATATATTATTTTATATACTTTATATTATTTTATATCTATATTTTATGATTAAAAACTCATATATATTTTATATTATTTATATGATTTATAGATTTATACATATTATATTTATTTAATATATTTTATAATTATTCTGCAGATATATTTTATAATTAAAAACTCTTATATACTTTGTCTTATTATATGTTTATATCATTATTTGATATATTTTTATTTTATTTTATATATATTTTATGATTAAAAACTGTTATATATATATTATTATATTATTATTTATTTATATTATATGTTACATATTTTATATTATTTGTATCTTTATCTCTTTATCTACTTTTTATATCATTTTACATCTTTTATATCATTTTATATCGATATCTTAGAATTAAAAAACATTTTCCCAATCAAATTCCAGCAGAGATTCCTCAGGGGAATCACTAATTACTCTGTTAATTGGGGTGTTAATTAGCCCTTCATGGCTCCCAGGCATTGCTGCAGGTAATTAATTAATAATTAATAATAATAACAAAATAATAACCAAATAATAACAAAAAAAAAAAAAAAAAAAAAAAAAAAAAAACCAAAAAAAAAAAAAAAAAAAACCAAAAAAAAACAAAAAAAACAAAAAACCAAAAAAACCAAAAAAACCAAAAAAACAAAAAAAAAAAAAAACAAAAAAAAAATAATAACAAAATAATAAGAAAAATAACAAAAATTAACAAAATAATAACAAAAAAACCCAAAATAAAAACAAAATAATAACAAAATAACCAAATAATAACCAAATAATAACAAAAATAAATAAATAATAAGAAAAATAATACGAAAAATAATAACCAAATAACAGAAATAATAACAAAATAATAACCAAATAATAACCAAATAATAACCAAATAATAACTAAATAATAACAAAACAACAAAATAATAACCAAAATAATAACTAAATAAAAATATAACAACAAAATAATAGCAAAATAATAACAAAAAAACAAAATAATAACAAAAAACCCAAAATAATAACAAAAATAATAAAAATAATAACAAAATAATGGCAAATAATAACAAAATAATAACAAAAACCCCCAAAATAATAAAATAATAACGAAATAATAACGAAATAATAATGAAATAATAATGAAATAATAACGAAATAATAACAAAAATAATAAACAAATAATAACAAAATAATAACAAAATAATAATAAAAATAATAACAAAAAACCCAAAATAATAACAAAAATAATACCAAAATAATCACCAAATAACAAAAAAATAACCAAATAACAACAAAATAACAACCAAATAATAACAAAATATTAAGAATAATAATACCAAAATAATAACCAAATAATAAGCAAATAATAACCAAATAATAACAAAATAAAAACAAAAATAACAAAACAATAACCAAATAATAACGAAAATAACAAAATAATAGCAAAAATAATAACAAAATAATAACCAAAAAACAAAATAACAAATAATAACAAAATAACCAAATAATACCAAAAATAATAACCAAATAATAGCAAAAATAATTACAAAATAATAACCAAATAATAACCAAATAACAACAAAATAAGAAAATAATAAGAAAATAATAAGAAAATAATAAGAAAATAATAAGAAAATAGTAAGAAAATATAAACAAAATAAAAACAAAA
>NC_139483.1:111066691-111084786 GCF_008360975.1 Lichenostomus cassidix | reverse complement strand
GATTTTTCAGGTATTTTACACACTAAAAATACATGCAAAATAGGAAAAATACATATAAAATAGGAAAAATACATATAAAATAGGAAAACACCCACAATTTTTGAATTTCCACACTTTTTCTACGACTTTTCCCCTTTTTCTCTCTCCTCCCTGTGGGTTTATTCCAGGAAAATCCAAAATTTTCGAATTTCCACACTCAGGGAGGAGAGAGAAAAAGGGGAAAAATCACTGGAAATGGGTGGAAAAATGGGAATTTTGGGTGTTTTCTTATTCTCCCAGCACCAGGGAGGATATTTTGCCATCAGGAATAAATTCCCAGTATGAGATGAAGGAAAATTTTAATTTTTTGGGGCTAAAAAACTCCTCAGAATGGCACAAAATGGGATTTTTCAGTGATTTTTCACCTTTTTCTGTGACTTTTCCCCTTTTTCTCTCTCCTCCCTGGGAGTTTTTTCCACCCAAACCCATTTTAGCCCCAAAAAATGAGATTTTTCAGGTATTTTATGCACTAAAAATATATATAAAATAGGAAAACACCCAAAATTCCCATTTTTCCACAATTTTTCAGTGACTTTTCACCTTTTTCTCTCTCCTTCCTGAGTGTTTTTTCCATGGAAAAAAAGGTGAAAAGTCACTGAAAATGGGTGGAAATCCAGAAATTGTGGATTTTTATGGAATAAACTCCCAGGGAGGAGAGAGAAAAAAATGAAAAATCACTGAAAAATCCCATTTTGTGCCATTCTGAGGAGTTTTTTAGCCCCAAAAAATTCAATTTTTCAGGTATTTTATACACTAAAAATACATGCAAAATAGGAAAAATACATATAAAATAGGAAAAATACATACAGAATAGGAAAACACCCAAAATTCCCATTTTTCCACCCATTTCCAGTGACTTTTCCCCTTTTTCTCTCTCCTCCCTGAGTGTGGAAATTCCAAAATTGTGGATTTTTATGGAATAAACACAGAGGGAGGAGAGAAAAAGGTGAAAAGTCATTGAAAATGTGTGGAAAAATGGGATCAATATTGGGAATGGGAATGGGAATGGAAATGGAATGGGATGGGAATGGGATGGAATTGGGATTGGGATCAATAAGAGGATCAATAATGGGATCCAAATGGGATCAGGAATTGGATCAGAATGGGTGTGGGAAGGGATTGGGAATGGGATCAATATTGGGATCAATAATGGGATCAATAATGGGATTGAGATGGGATTGGGAATGGAATGGGATTGGGAATAGGATGGGAATAGAATCAATATTGGGATCAATAATGGGTTTGGGATGTGATTGGGAATAATGGGATTGGGAATGGAATGGAGTGGGAATGGGATCAATAATGGGATCAATAACAGGATCAATAATGGGATCAATAATGGGATCAGGAATTGGATCAGGATGGGATGGGAATGGGTTTGGGAAGGGATTGGGGATTGGATCAATACTGGGATCAATAATGGGGTTGGGATGTGATTGGGAACAGAATGGGAATGGGAATGGAGTAGGATGGGAATGGAATCAATATTGGGATCAATAATGGGAATGGGATGGGAATGGGATTGGGGTTGGGATTGGGATCAATAACAGGATCAATAATGGGATCCAAATGGGATCAGGAATTGGATCAGGGTGGGATGGGAATGGGATTGGGAAGAGATTGGGATGGGATTGGGATCAATAGTGGGTCTGGGATGGGATTGGGAATGGAATGGAATAAGACGGGTTTGGGATCAATAATGGGATCAATAATGGGATGGGAATGGGAATGGGAATGGGATGGGAATGGGATCACTAATGGGATCAATAACAGGATCAATAATGGGATCAATAATGGGTTTGGGATGTGGTTGGGAATGGGAATGGGAATGGGATGGGAATGGAATGGGAATAGGAACAGCAATGGGATGGGAATGGAATTTGATGGGGATGGGAATGGGATTGGAATGGGAGTGGGATAGAATGGGATGGAGTGGGGATGGGATGGGATGGGATGGGAATGGGATGGGATGGGAATGGGATCAATATTGGGATCAATAATGGGTTTGGGATGTGATTGGGAATAATGGGATTGGGAATGGAATGGGATTGGGATAAATAATGGGATCAATAATGGGATCCAAATGGGATCAGGAATTGGATCAGAGTGGGATGGGAATGGGATTGGGAATGGGATCAATAATGGGATCAATAATGGGATCAATAATGGGTTTGGGATGGGACTGGGAATGGGTTTGGAAGGGATTGGGGATGGGATCAGTAACAGGATCAATAATGGGATCAGTAACAGGATCAATAATGGGATCAATAATGGGAATTAATGGGAATGGGAATAAAAAACCCCAAAGATAATAAATAAATAAAACAATAAACAACAATAACAAATAACAATTACAACAAACAAACAAACAAACAAAATGCTAAAGAAATAAAAATAATTATAACAAACAAACAAATACTAAAAAAAAATAATTATAACAAACAAACAAATACTAAAAAATAAAAATAATTATAACAAACAAAAAAATAATTATAACAAACAAATACTAAAAAAAAATAATTATAACAAACAAACAAATACTAAAAACATCAAAATAATTATAACAAACAAACAAACACTAAAAAAATAAATAAAAATAATTACAACAAACAAACAAACAACTAAAATACTAAACAGACAAATAAAAACAATCACAACAAATAAATAAAATAAATAAAATAAAATAAATAAAAGGCTAAACAAATCAAGAAAAAGAAAATAAAAATCCCTTTAGTCCTTTTGGCTGACTCATTGCTGCTGGAGGTTAATTAGCCCCAGAGGTTAATTAGCACTAATTAAGGGATGCAGAGCAGCACTGGGGAATAGAAACTGAGCCAAAAAACTGAATTTTGGGCAAAACTATTCCTAAAAAATGAGCAAAAAACCTGAATTTTGGTAAAAATAACTGAAAAAATGAGTAAAAAAGGTGAATTTTGCATAAAATTCCTAAAAAATGGGCCAAAAATCTGAATTTTGGGTAAAATAATTGCTAAGAAATGAGCAAAAAACCTGAATTTTGGTAAAAATAACTGAAAAAATGAGCAAAAAAGGCTAAATTTTGGGTAAAGTCCCAAAAAAAAAGGGCAAAAAAAGATGAATTTTGCATAAAATTCCTAAAGAAATGAGGAAAAAAATGAAAAAAAGGGCAAAACCCCTGAATTTTGGGTAAAATAATTCCTAAAAATGAGTAAAAAAGGTGAATTTTGGGTAAAATTCCTAAAAAATTAGAAAAAAAAGTTTAATTTTGGGAAAATAATTCCTAAAAATGAGCAAAAAAGATTGAATTTTGGTTAAAATTCCCCAAAAAATGAGCAAAAAGGTTGAATTTTGGGTAAAATTCCTAAAAAAATTAGAAAAAAGGTGAATTTTGGGTAAAATTCCCTAAAAAATGAGTAAAAAAGGTTGAATTTTGGGTAAAATTCCCAAAAAATGAGCAAAAAAAGCTGAATTTTGGGTAAAATAATTCCTAAAAAATGAGTAAAAAAGGTTGAATTTTGGGTAAAACTCCTTAAAAAAAGCAAAAAAAGCTGAATTTGGGTAAAATTCCTAAAAAATGAGCAAAAAAAGGTGAATTTTGGGTAAAATTCCCCAAAAAATGAGCAAAAAAGCTGAATTTTGGGTAAAATAAATCCCTAAAAATGAGAAAAAACCCTGAATTTTGGGTAAAATTCCAAAAAATGAGCAAAAAAAGCTGAATTTTGGGTAAAATTCCTAAAAAATGAGCAAAAAAAGCTGAATTTTGGGTAAATTTTTTTTTTTGCAGCCAGAAAAACTCAAAGTTGATTAAAAAAATCTCATTTTTCCCTTTTTTTGGGGTGAAATATACTTATTTTTGCAGCCAGAAAAACCCAAAAATGGTAAAAAATCTCATTTTTTCCCTTTTTTCTTGTGAAATATATTTCTTTTCACAAGTTTTTGCAGCAAGAAAAACCCAAAAATGGTCAAAAAATCTCATTTTTCTCCTTTTTTTTGGGGCGAAATGTATTTATTTTTACAAGTTTTTACAAAAAAATGGTCAAAAAATCTCATTTTTCCCCTTTTTTCCATAAATATAAAATATATTTCTATTTTTAAAAATTTAAAAATTATTTAAAATTCATTTTAGGCCACAGAAAAATGAATTAAATCACCTGCAGCAGGGAAAAAAAAATTCAATTTATTAACCATATTTTGATTTATTCTGCATAAAAATCTTTTGGTTTTTCCTGCAGCAATTCTGATGAAATTCTTGATTTATTTTCTGATTTATTTCCATCAAATCCATTCGAAAAAAGAGCAGAAAAATCACTTTTTTTGGTTGATTTTTGGGTGAAAAATGAGGAAAAAAAAGGAAAAAAAGGGTTTGGCGCCACCCAGAGGACAAATGAATTATTGCAGTTGGAAAATTGATTTTTCCAATTAAATTAAAATCAAATTATTCTGAATTTCCTGAAGAAAAGAAGAATTTCATTTCCTGAATTATATAAAAATAATAATAAAATTATTTAAATAATAATAATATTTTTATAATAATGAAATTCTTCTGAATTCCTGGGGAATTCAGCAATCAGACTGGGAATTTTCAACAAAAATTGAATTTTTTCTTAGATATTTGAGTTCAAAAATCACTTTTTTTGAGTTCTAAAATCTGAATTATTATCTGAATTATCTGAATTATCAAAAATCTGAATTATGGGGGTTCAAAAATCACTTTTTTATAAGAGATTTGAGCTCAAAAATCACTTTTTTCTAAGAGATTTGAATTCTAAAAATCACATTTTTCTTAGAGATTGAAGTTCTAAAAATCACATTTTTCTTAGAGATTTGAGTTCAAAAATCTGAATTATCTGAATGACCTAAAATTTAAATTATGGGAGTTCTAAAATCACTTTTTTCTAATAGATTTGAGTTTAAAAATCACTTTTTTCTCAGAAATTTGAGTTCAAAAGTCACTTTTTTCTACGATATTTGAGTTCTAAAATCTGAATTATCTGAATGATCTAAAATCTGAATTATGTAAGTTCTAAAATCACTTTTTTTCTTAGAGATTTGAGTTCAAAATTCACATTTTTCTCAGAGATTTGAGTTCAAAAATCATATTTTTCATAGAGATTTGAGTTCCAAAATCTGAATTATCTGAATGATCAAAAATCTGAATTATGGGAGTTCAAAAATCACTTTTTAAATAAGAGATTTGAGTTCAAAATTCACATTTTTCTTGGAGATTTGAGTTAAAAAATCACTTTTTTCTTAGAGATTTGAGTTCAAAAATCACTTTTTTTCCTAAGATTTGAGTTCAAAAATCACTTTTTTCTATGATATTTGAGATCTAAAATCTGAATTATCAGAATTATCTAAAATCTGAATTATAGAAATTCTAAAATCACTTTTTTTTTTTTTTGAGATTTGAGTTCAAAAATCACTTTTTTCCTAAGATTTGAGTTCAAAAATCACTTTTCTCTTAGCAATTTGAGCTCAAAAATCACTTTTTTCTATGATATTTGAGTTCAAAAATGTGAATTATCTGAATGACCTAAAATCTAAATTATGGGAATTCTAAAATCATTTTTTTCTTGGAGATTTGAGTTCAAAAATCACTTTTTTCATAGAGATTTGAGTTCAAAAATCAGAATTATCTGAATTATCAAAAATCTGAATTATGGAAGTTCAAAAATCACTTTTTTCTATGATATCTGAGTTCTAAAATCACATTTTTCTTGGAGATTTGAGTTCAAAAATCTGAATTATCTGAATGAGCTAAAATGTGAATTACAGAAATTCTAAAATCACTTTTTTTCTAAGAGATTTGAGTTCTAAAATCACTTTTTTCTTAGAGATTTGAGTTCAAAAGTCAATTTTTTCTTGGAGATTTGAGATCTAAAATCAGAATTATCTGAATTATCTAAAATGTGAATTATGGAAGTTCAAAAATCACTTTTTTTTTAAGAGATTTGAGTTCTAAAATCACTTTTTTCTTAGAGATTTGAGTTCTAAAATCACTTTTTTCTCAGAGATTTGAGTTCAAAAATCATATTTTTCTATGATATTTGAGTTCAAAAATGTGAATTATCTGAATGACCTAAAATCTAAATTATGGGGATTCAAAAATCACTTTTTTCTTAGAGTTGGAAGTTAAAAAATCACTTTTTTCTTAGAGATTTGAGTTCAAAAATCACTTTTTTTCTTAGAGATTTGAGTTCAAAATTCACATTTTTCTCAGAGATTTGAGTTCAAAAATCATATTTTTCATAGAGATTTGAGTTCTAAAATCTGAATTATGTGAATTATCAAAAATCTGAATTATGGAAGTTCAAAAATCACTTTTTTTCTAAGAGATTTGAGTTAAAAAATCATTTTTTTCTTAGAGATTTGAGTTCTAAAATCTGAATTATCTGAATGATCTAAAATCTGAATTATGGGAGTTCTAAAATCACTTTTTTCTTGGAGATTTGAGTTCAAAAATGTGAATTATGTGAATTATCAAAAATCTGAATTATGGAAGTTCTAAATATCACTTTTTTCTCAGAGATTTGAGTTCAAAAATCACTTTTTTCTAAGAGATTTGAGTTCTAAAATCTGAATTATCTGAATGATCTAAAATCTGAATTATGGAAGTTCAAAAATCACTTTTTTCCTGGAGATTTGAGTTCAAAAATCACTTTTTTCTTAGAGTTGGAAGTTAAAAAAATCACTTTTTTTCTTAGAGTTTTGAGTTAAAAAACCACTTTTTTCTTAGCAATTTGAGTTCAAAAATCACTTTTTTCTACGATATTTGAGATCTAAAATCTGAATTATCTGAATGATCTAAAATGTGAATTACAGGAATTCTAAAATCACTTTTTTTCTTAGAGATTTGAGTTCAAAAATCATATTTTTCTAAGAGATTTGAGTTCTAAAATCTGAATTATCTGAATAATCCAAAATCTGAATTATGGAAGTTCAAAAATCACTTTTTTTTAAAGAGATTTGAGTTCAAAAATCACTTTTTTTCTTAGAGATTTGAGTTCAAAAATCACATTTTTCTTAGAGATTTGAGTTCTAAAATGTGAATTATCTGAATTATCAAAAATCTGAATTATGGGAATTCTAAAATCACTTTTTTTTTTGAGATTTGAGTTCTAAAATCACTTTTTTTCTAAGAGATTTGAGTTCAAAAATCACTTTTTTCTCAGAGATTTGAGTTCTAAAATCTGAATTATCTGAATGAGCTAAAATCTGAATTATGGAAGTTCTAAAAATCACTTTTTTCTTGGAAATAGAAGTTCAAAAATCACCTTTTTTTAGGGATTGAAGTTCTAAAATCACTTTTTTCTTGGAGATTTGAGTTCAAAAATGTGAATTATCTGAATGACCTAAAATCTAAATTATGGGAGTTCAAAAATCACTTTTTTATAAGAGATTTGAGTTCAAAAATCACTTTTTTCTCAGAAATTTGAGTTCAAAAGTCACTTTTTTCTACGATATTTGAGTTCCAAAATCTGAATTATCTGAATTATCTAAAATCTGAATTACAGAAATTCTAAAATCACTTTTTTTTTTGAGATTTGAGTTCAAAAATCACTTTTTTTCCTAAGATTTGAGTTCAAAAATCACTTTTTTATAAGAGATTTGAGTTCAAAAATCACTTTTTTCTCAGAGATTTGAGTTCAAAAATGTGAATTATCTGAATTATCAAAAATCTGAATTATGGAAGTTCAAAAATCACTTTTTTTTTGAGATTTGAGTTCAAAAATCACTTTTTTTCTAAGAGATTTGAGTTCAAAAATCATATTTTTCTAAGAGATTTGAATTCTAAAATCTGAATTATCTGAATGAGCTAAAATCTGAATTATGGAAGTTCAAAAATCACTTTTTTCTTGGAAATAGAAGTTCAAAAATCACCTTTTTTTTAGGGATTGAAGTTCTAAAATCACTTTTTTCTTGGAGATTTGAGTTCAAAAATGTGAATTATCTGAATGACCTAAAATCTAAATTATGGGAGTTCAAAAATCACTTTTTAAATAAGAGATTTGAGTTCAAAAATCACTTTTTTCTACGATATTTGAGATCTAAAATCTGAATTATCTGAATGAGCTAAAATCTGAATTATAGAAGTTCAAAAATCACTTTTTTCTAAGAGATTTGAGTTCAAAAATCACATTTTTCTCAGAGATTTGAGTTCAAAAATCCTATTTTTCTATGATATTTGAGTTCAAAAATGTGAATTATCTGAATGACCTAAAATCTAAATTATGGAAGTTCAAAAATCACTTTTTTTCCTAAGATTTGAGTTCAAAAATCACTTTTTTTCCTAAGATTTGAGTTCAAAAATCACTTTTCTCTTACAGTTGGAAGTTAAAAAATCACTTTTTTTCTCAGAGATTTGAGTTCAAAAATCTGAATTATCTGAATGATCAAAAATCTGAATTATGGAAGTTCAAAAATCACTTTTTTCTAAGAGATTTGAGTTCAAAAATCACTTTTTTCTCAGATTTGAATTCTAAAAATCACATTTTTCTGAGAGATTGAAGTTCTAAAAATCACAGAGTGTTCATTGAAATAAACATTTATTTCCAAAAAAATGGATTTTTTTCAGCATTTTCCACACAAATAATCCCATTAAATTCTTGAAAATTTGAATCTTTTCAACATTTTCGAGCAAAATAATAATAAAAAATTTTTAATAAATTGAATTTTTTCAATGTTTTCAAGGCAAATAATCATAAAAAAAATTAATTATTTTTTCAGTGTTTTCAACACAAATAACAATAAAAAAAATTGAATTTCTTCATCATTTTCAACACAAATAACAATAAAAAAAATTGAATTTTTTTATCATTTCCAAGGCAAATAAAAATAAAAAAAAATGGAATTTTTTCATCATTTCCAAGGCGAATAATAATTTTAAAAAATTGAATTTTTTCATCATTTTTAAGACAAACAATAATTCTAAAAAATGGAATTTTTTCAGCATTTCCAAGGCGAATAACAATAAAAAAATTTGAATTTTTTCATCATTTCCAAGGCAAATAACAATAAAAAAAATTGAATTTTTTTATCATTTCCAAGACAAAGAAAAATAAAAAAAAATTGAATTTTTTCATTATTTCCAAGGCAAATAATAATTTCAAAAAATGGAATTTTTTCAGCATTTTCAACACAAATAATAATAAAAAAAAATTGATTTTTTTCAGCATTTTCAACACAAATAATCACAAAAAAAATTGAATTTTTTTGTCATTTTCATGGGAAATAACAATAAAAAAAATTGATTTTTTTCATCGTTTTCAAGGCAAATAATAATAAAAAATCGTTAAAAATGGAATTTTTTCATCATTTTCAAAGCAAATAATAATAAAAAAAAAATGGAATTTTTCCATCATTTTCAAGGCAAACAATAAAAAAAAAATTGAATTTCTTCATCATTTTCAACACAAATAATAATAAAAAAATTGAATTTTTTCATCATTTCCAAGACAAATAAAAATAAAATAAAAATTTGAATTTTTTTATCATTTTCAACACAAATAATCACCAAAAAAATGGAATTTTTTCACCATTTTGAACACAAATAACCACAAAAAAATAGGAATTTTCTCACCTGCCAGCCTCAGTGACATTATTTGATGTGTGACCGGATAAAACATTCATTTCAACAAACATTGAAATAAACATTTATTTCAAAAAAAAATTTCAATTTTTTCACCATTTTCAAGGCAAATAATAATATTAAATTTGGAAAAAAATGGAATTTTTTTCAGCGTTTTCAAGGCAAATAATAATAAAAAAAAAAGAATTTTTTTCAGTGTTTTCAACACAAATAATCACAAAACAATTTGAATTTCTTCATTATTTTCAACACAAATAATAATAAAAAAATCTGAATTTTTTCATCATTTCCAAGACGAATAACAATAAAAAAATTTGAATTTTTTCATCATTTTCAAGGCGAATAATAATTTTAAAAAACTGAATTTTTTCATCATTTTTAAGACAAACAATAATTTTAAAAAATGGAATTTTTTCAGCATTTCCAAGGCGAATAACAATAAAAAAATTTGAATTTTTTCATCGTTTTCAAGGCAAATAACAATTAAAAAAATTGAATTTTTTCATCATTTTTAAGACAAACAATAATTCTAAAAAATGGAATTTTTTCAACGTTTCCAAGGCGAAAAATAATTTCAAAAAATGGAATTTTTTTTCATCATTTCCAACCCAAATAATAATAAAAAAAATTAAATTTTTTCACCGTTTTCAACGCAAATAACCCCAAAAAAATCGGAATTTCTCACCTGCCAGCCTCAGCCACGTTATTAGAGGTGTAACCGGATAAAACATTCATTTCAACAAACATTGAAATCAATAATTATTTCCAAAAAAAAATGGAATTTTTTCCGTGTTTTCAAGGAAAATAATACTATTAAATTTGGAAAAAAATGGAATTTTTTCCGTGTTTTCAAGGAAAATAATACTATTAAATTTGGAAAAAAATGGAATTTTTTCAGCATTTCCAAGGCAAATAACACTATGAAATTTGGAAAAAAAAGATTGAATTTTTTCAGCATTTTTGAGGCAAATAATGCCATTAAATTTTTAATAAATTGAATTTTTTCAACATTTTCAAGGCGAATAATTATTTTAAAAAATTGAATTTTTTCAGCGTTTCCAAGGCAAATAACAATTCTAAAAAATTGAATTTTTTCATCATTTTCAACACAAATAATAATAAAAAAATCTGAATTTTTTCATCGTTTCCAAGGTGAATAACAATAAAAAAAATTGAATTTTTTCATCATTTCCAAGACAAAGAAAAATTAAAAAAAAATTGAATTTTTTCACCATTTCCAAGGCGAATAACAATTTAAAAAATTGAATTTTTTCATCATTTTTAAGACAAACAATAATTTTAAAAAATGGAATTTTTTCATTGTTTCCAAGGCAAATAACAATTTCAAAAAATTGAATTTTTTCAGCATTTCCAAGACAAATAACAATAAAAAAAAATTGAATTTTTTCATCATTTCCAAGGCAAAGAAAAATAAAAAAAAATGGAATTTTTTCATTATTTCCAAGGCAAATAACAATTTCAAAAAATTGAATTTTTTCAGCGTTTTCAACACAAATAATAATAAAAAAAAATTGATTTTTTTCATCATTTCCAACGCAAATAACAATAAAAAAATTTGAATTTTTTCATCATTTCCAAGGCGAATAACAATTTTAAAAAATGGAATTTTTTTTCATCATTTCCAACCCAAATAATAATAAAAAAAATTACATTTTTTCACCATTTTGAACACAAATAATCACAAAAAAATCGGAATTTTCTCACCTGCCAGCCTCAGTGACATTATTTGAAGTATAACCGGATAAATCATTCATTTCAACAAACATTGAAATCAATAATTATTTCCAAAAAAAATGGAATTTTTTCTGTGTTTTCAAGGAAAATAATACTATTAAATTTGGAAAAAAAAGATTGAATTTTTTTCAGCGTTTTCAAGGCAAATAATAATTTTAAAAAATGAATTTTTTTTCAGTGTTTTCAACACAAATAATAATAAAAAAATCTGAATTTTTTTATCGTTTCCAAGGCGAATAACAATAAAAAAATTGAATTTTTTCATCATTTTCAAAGCAAACAATTAAAAAAAAATTTGAATTTCTTCATCATTTTCAACACAAATAATAACAAAAAAATTTGAATTTTTCATCATTTCAAGACAAGAAAAATTTAAAAAATGGAATTTTTTCATCATTTCCAAGGCAAATAACAATAAAAAAAATTGAATTTTTTCATAATTTTCAACACAAATAATAATAAAAAAAAATTGATTTTTTTCATCATTTTCAACACAAATAATAATAAAAAAATCTGAATTTTTTCATCATTTCCAAGGCGAATAACAATAAAAAAAATTGAATTTTTTCATCATTTCCAAGGCAAATAACAATTAAAAAAATTTGAATTTTTTCATCATTTTTAAGACAAACAATAATTTTAAAAAATGGAATTTTTTCAGCATTTCCAAGGCAAATAACAATAAAAAAAATTGAATTTTTTCAGCGTTTTCAAGGAATAACAATTTAAAAAATTGAATTTTTCATCATTTTCAAGACAAATAATAATTTAAAAATGGAATTTTCATCGTTTCCAAGGCAAATAACAATTTAAAAAAATTGATTTTTCAGCATTTCCAAGACAAATAACAATAAAAAATTGAATTTTTCATAATTTTCAACACAAATAATAATAAAAAAATTTGAATTTCTTTAATCGTTTTCAACACAAATAACAATTAAAAAAATTGAATTTCTTCATCATTTCCAAGACAAATAACAATAAAAAAATTTCAATTTTTTCATCATTTTTAAGACAAACAATAATTTTAAAAAATTGAATTTTTTCACCATTTCCAAGGCGAATAACAATAAAAAAGTTTTAATTTTTTCATCGTTTTCGAGGCAAATAACAATTAAAAAAATTGATTTTTTTCATCATTTTCAACACAAATAATACTAAAAAAATTTGAATTTTTTCAGCATTTCCAAGGCAAATAACAATTTAAAAAAATTGAATTTTTTTTCATCATTTCCAACCCAAATAATAACAAAAAAAATTAAATTTTTTCACCATTTTGAACACAAATAATCACAAAAAAATCCGAATTTTCTCACCTGACAGCCTCGCTGACATTATTTGAGGTGTGACCGGATAAAACATTCATTTCAATAAACATTGAAATAAACATTTATTTCCAAAAAAAATGGAATTTTTTCCGTGTTTTCAAGGAAAATAATACTATTAAATTTGGAAAAAAATTGAATTTTTTCAGCATTTCCAAGACAAATAACAATAAAAAAATGGAATTTTTTCATAATTTTCAACACAAATAATAATAAAAAAATTTGAATTTCTTCATCGTTTTCAACACAAATAACAATTAAAAAAATTGAATTTCTTCATCATTTCCAAGGCGAATAACAATTTTAAAAAATTGAATTTTTTCAGTGTTTTCAACACAAATAATAATAAAAAAAATTGATTTTTTTCAGCATTTTCAACACAAATAACCACAAAAAAATCAGAATTTCTCACCTGACAGCCTCAGTGACATTATTAGAAGTGTGACCGGATAAAGCGTCGTGGAGATTTCGGATGAAATAATCTCTGTACTCCTCAGGCAAAGCCATGAAAGTTCCTCCCATCAGGATAAATTCCACTTTATCCACACTGTGACCTAATTGTTTCAGCTGGAAATTAAAAATATTGAGAAAAAAAATAAAATTTGGGTGTAAAAATTCAAATTATTGGGGGGAAAATGGTGATTTTTGGGGGTTAAAATAAAAAATATTGGGGAAAAATGAGAATTTTTGGGGATTAAAATTCAATTTATTGGGAAGAAATTAACATTTTTGGCGTTTAAAATATAAAATATAGAGAAAAAATGGGCATTTTTGGGAGTTAAAATAAAAAATATTGGGGAAAAATGAACATTTTTGGGGTTAAAATTCAAATTATTGGGGAAAAATGATAAATTTTGGGGTTTAAAATTCAAACTATTGGGGAAAAATGATAAATTTTGGGGTTTAAAATTCAAAATATTGGGGAAAAATGAACATTTTTGGGGTTTAAAATACAAAATATAGAGAAAAAATGGGTAATTTTGGGGTTTAAAATTCAAATTATTGGGGAAAAATGAATATTTTTGGGGTTTGAAATTCAAAATACTGATGAAAAATGGGAATTTTGGGGTTTGAGAATTGAATTCTGGCAAAGCCATGAATTTCCTCCCATCAGGATAAATTCCACTTTGTCCACACTGTGACCCAACTGCTTCAGCTGGAAATTAAAATTATTGAGAAAAAATAAAATTTGGGGTTAAAATTCAAATTATTGGGGGAAAAATGGTGATTTTTGGGGTTTAAAATTCAAATTATTGGGGAAAAATGAACATTTTTGGGGTTAAAAATTCAAATTATTGCAGAAAAATGAATATTTTGGGATAAATTCAAATTATTGCAGAAAAATGTTTACATTTGGGTTAAAATTTATTGTGGAGAAAAAATGGTGATTTTGGGGGTTTAAAATTCAAAATATTGGAAAAAAATGGAAATTTTGGGGTTAAAAATACAAATTATTGCAGAAAAATGATAATTTTTGGGGTTTAAAATTGAAAATATAGAGAAAAAATGGGTATTTTTGGGGTTGAAAATTGAAAATATTAGGTGAAAATGGTGATTTTTGGGATTTAAAATTCAAATTATTGGGGAAAAATTATCATTTTTGGGGTTAAAATTCAAAATATTGGGGAAAATGGGAATTTTGGGGTTTGGAATTGAATTCAGGCAAAGCCATGAATTTCCTCCCATCAGGATAAATTCCACTTTATCCACACTGTGACCCAACTGCTTCAGCTGGAAATAAAAAATATTGAAAAAAAAATTATTTTGGAATTTAGAATATTAAAATTTAGGGTTTGAAATATAAACTATAGGAGAAAAATGGTGATTTTGGGGGTAAAAATTCAAATTATTGGGGAAAAATGAACATTTTTGGGGTTTAAAATTCAAATTATTGGGGACAAAATGGTGATTTTTGGGGATTAAAATTCAAAATATTGGGGAAAACTTATCATTTTTGGCATTTAAAATTGAAAATATTGAGGTTTGAAATTCAAAATATTGGGGAAAATGGGAATTTTGGGGTTTGGAATTGAATTCCTGCAAAGCCATGAATTTCCTCCCATCAGGATAAATTCCACTTTGTCCACACTGTGACCCAACTGCTTCAGCTGGAAATTCAAAATATTGAGATAAAATTAACATTTTGGGGGATAAAATATAAAATATAGAGAAAAAATGGGCATTTTTGGGGTTAAAAATACAAATTATTGGGGAAAAATTAATATTTTTGGGGGTTAAAATTCAAATTATTGGGGAAAAATGATAATTTTTGGGGTTGGAAATGGAAATTATTGGGGAAAAATAGTGATTTTGGGGTTTAAAATTGAGAATATTGGGGGAAAAATGAAAATCTTGGGTTTGGAAATTCAAAATATTAGGGAAAAGAATTGTAATTATTATATAATTATATATATAATTATAGATAATTATAATAATGAGAATGATGATCCTCATTGCAATAATAATTATTATAATAATATTTTATATATATTATGAGTTTGATCATCAATAAAATCTATTTTTAATAAATTTTAATGACAATAAAATAAAGACAACATTATGAAACATATATCAGAAAATATAATATAAATTTTGATAATATTCTAAAAATAATTATTAGAATAATTAGGATAATAATGATTATTATTCAATATAAATCAAAAGAATTCCTTAACAAAAATAAAAACATTATAAAACATATATTATAAAATAAAAAATATATTTTAATAATATTCTAATAATAATTATTAGAAAAATTAGGATAATAATAATAATAATTCAATATAATTCCAAATAATTCCTTAATAAAAACAAAAACATTATAAAACATATATTATAAAATATAATATAATTTTTAATAATATTCTAATAATAATTATTAGAATAATTAGGATGATAATAATAACAATGATAATTCAATATAATTCCAAATAATTCCTTAATAAAAACAAAAACGTTATAAAATATATATTATAAAATAAAATATATTTTAAATAATATTCTAATAATAATTATTAGAATAATTAGGATAATAATAATAATAATAATGCAATATAATTCCAAATAATTCCTTAATAAAAACAGAAACATTATAAAACATATATTACAAAATATAATATATTTTTAATAATATTCTAATAATAATTATTAGAATAATTAGGATAATAATAATTATTATTCAATATAAATCCAAATAATTCCTTAATAAAAACAAAAACATTGCAAAACATATATTATAAAATAAAATATATTTTTAATAATATTCTAATAATAATTATTAGAATAATTATGATAAT
Organism: Lichenostomus cassidix; assembly: GCF_008360975.1. Lineage (NCBI taxonomy): Eukaryota > Metazoa > Chordata > Aves > Passeriformes > Meliphagidae > Lichenostomus > Lichenostomus cassidix. The sequence goes on along the minus strand of NC_139483.1, from coordinate 111,068,803 downwards.
AATAATAATAATTCAATATAATTCCAAATAATTCCTTAATAAAAAAACATTATAAAACATATATTATAAAATAAAATATATTTTAAATAATATTCTAATATTAATTATTAGAATAATTAGCATAATAATAATAATAATAATTCAATATAATTCCAAATAATTCCTTAATAAAAACAAAAACGTTACAAAACATATATTATAAAATATAATATAAATTTTAATAATATTTTAATAATAATTATTACAATAATTAGGATAATAATAATAATAATCATTCAATATAATTCCAAAAAATTCCTTGAAAAAAAAATCCAAAACCCTTAAAAAATCCCATTTTTTCCCTCTAAAAAATCTCATTTTTTTCCATCCCCAAAGTGCCCAAAATTCCCATTTTTTCCATAAAAATTCCCCAAAAACTGACCTGTTCCAGCCTGTGCCTCGTCTGCAGGTAAGGATCGTAACGAGCCCTGATTGCTCTCATCGAGGTGGGCTGGAAATAAAAATAAATTCCATTTATTACCTTTTTTGGGACTTTTTTGGGACTTTTTTTGGACATTTTTTGGACTTTTTTTTTTATTTTTTTAATTTTTTTTGGTTTTTTTCCCATTTTTTTACTTTTTTTTTCAATTTTTTCACCTTTTTTTGCTTTTTTTATATTTTTTTATTTTTTTTACTTTTTTACATTTTTTTACATTTTTTACATTTTTTTAAATTTTTTGACTTTTTTTGAGTTTTTTTTACTTTTTTGACTTTTTTTGGTTTTTTTTGGACTTTTTTGACATTTTTATTTTTGGGACTTTTTTTCATTTTTTTTACATTTTTTTTACATTTTTTACATTTTTTTTACATTTTTTGCTTTTTTTGGCATTTTTTGGACATTTTTTTATTTTTTTATTTTTTTGGACATTTTTTACTTTTTTTGGGATTTTTTGACATTTTTTCCATTTTTTACATTTTTTATTTTACATTTTTTTACATTTTTTACTTTTTTTTCCATTTTTTTCCATTTTTTTCCATTTTTTTAAACTTTTTTTTACATTTCATTACTTTTTTTTCCATTTTTTCCATTTTTGGGACATGTTTGACTTTCTCCCACTGAGCTCAGATTGCTCTCCTCGAGGTTTGCTGGAAAATACCCAAAAATTCCATTTATAAACCATTTTGGAATTTTTTGGGACATTTTTTGGACATTTTAAAATTTTTTTACAATTTTTTTACAATTTTTTTCCATTTTTCTACATTTTTTTCAATTTTTTCACCTTTTTTTGCTTTTTTTTTACATTTTTTGGGACTTTTTTTACATTTTTTACACTTTTGCCTGTTTTTTACCATTTTTCAACATTTTTTAACATTTTTTTACATTTTTAACTTTTTTTCCATTTTTTACCAATTTTTTACCTTTTTTTTTACATTTTTTACCATTTTTTAAACATTTTTTTACATTTTTTTCACATTTTTTTACGTTTTTTTAACATTTTTTTTACTTTCATTTTACATTTATTTTACTTTTTACATTTTTTTACTTTTTTTTTCCATTTTTTCCATTTTTTGGGACATGTTTGACTTTCTCCCAGTGAGCTCTGATTGCTCTCCTCGAGGTTTGCTGGAAAATAAAAAAATTCAATTTATAAACTATTTTGGACTTTGGGACATTTTTTGCACATTTTAAAATTTTTTAATTTTTTTGACCATTTTTTTTCCCATTTTTCTACATTTTTTTCAATTTTTTCACCTTTTTTTGCTTTTTTTTACATTTTTTCTACATTTTTAAATTTTTTTTTACATTTTTTTTACAATTTTTTACATTTTTAACTTTTTTTACATTTTTTTGACATTTTTTTACTTTTTTTAACCTTTTTTAACCTTTTTTTACGTTTTTTTTACTTTTTTTTTTTTTTTTTTTATTTTTAATACTTTTTTTTACTTTTTTTAAATTTTTTTTAATTTTTTTACCTTTTTTTTACTTTTTTTTTTCATTTTTTTCACTTTTTTTTTACGTTTTTAAATTTTTAAACTTTTTTTACATTTTAAAATTTTTTTTACATTTTTGACATTTTTTACATTTTTTTCACTTTTTTACTTTTTTTACTTTTTTTTACATTTTTAACATTT
>NC_139483.1:111013994-111066191 GCF_008360975.1 Lichenostomus cassidix | reverse complement strand
TGTCACGTATTGCTGATTTTTTCATCATTTCCAAGGCAAATAACAATTAAAAAAATGGAATTTTTTCATAATTTTCAACACAAATAACAATAAAAAAAATTGAATTTTTTCATCATTTCCAAGGCGAATAACAATAAAAAAAATTGAATTTTTTCATCGTTTTCAAGGCGAATAACAATTAAAAAAATTGAATTTTTTCATCATTTTTAAGACAAACAATAATTCTAAAAAATTGAATTTTTTCAACGTTTCCAAGGCAAATAACAATTTCAAAAAATGGAATTTTTTTTCATCATTTCCAACCCAAATAATAATAAAAAAAATTTGAATTTTTTCACCATTTTGCACACAAATAACCACAAAAAAATCGGAATTTTCTCACCTGCAGCCTCAGTGACATTATTTGAAGTGTAACCGGATAAAACATTCATTTCAACAAACATTGAAATAAACATTTATTTCAAAAAAAAATTTCAATTTTTTCACCATTTTCAAGGCAAATAATACTATTAAATTTGGAAAAAAATGGAATTTTTTTGAGCGTTTTCAAGGCAAATAATAAAAAAAAAAAAAGAATTTTTTTTCAGTGTTTTCGACACAAATAATAATAAAAAAATTTGAATTTTTTTATCATTTCCAAGGCGAATAACAATAAAAAAAATTTGAATTTTTTCATCGTTTTCAAGGCAAATAACACTTAAAAAAATTGAATTTTTTCATCATTTTTAAGACAAACAATAATTCTAAAAAATTGAATTTTTTCACCATTTCCAAGGCGAATAACAATAAAAAAAATTTGAATTTTTTCATCGTTTTCAAGGCAAATAACACTTAAAAAAATTGAATTTTTTCATCATTTTTAAGACAAACAATAATTCTAAAAAATTGAATTTTTTCACCATTTCCAAGGCGAATAACAATAAAAAAGTTTTAATTTTTTCATCGTTTTCAAGGCAAATAACAATTAAAAAAATTGATTTTTTTCATCATTTTCAACACAAATAATACTAAAAAAATTTGACTTTTTTCAGCATTTCCAAGGCAAATAACAATTTAAAAAAATTGAATTTTTTTTCATCATTTCCAACCCAAATAACAATTAAAAAAATTGAATTTTTTCATCATTTCCAAGACAAATAATAATAGAAAAAATCGAATTTTTTCTGCGTTTTCAAGGCAAATAATAATTTCAAAAAATGGAATTTTTTCAGCGTTTTCAACACAAATAATCACCAAAAAAATGGAATTTTTTCACCATTTTGAACACAAATAACCACAAAAAAATCGGAATTTCTCACCTGACAGCCTCAGTGACATTATTTGAAGTGTGACCGGATAAAGCGTCGTGGAGATTTCGGATGAAATAATCTCTGTACTCCTCAGGCAAAGCCATGAAAGTTCCTCCCATCAGGATAAATTCAACCTTGTCCACACTGTGACCCAATTGTTTCAGCTGGAAATTAAAATTATTGGGAAAAAATTAACATTTTGGGGGATAAAATTTGAAATATTGGGGAAAAATGGGCATTTTTGGGAGTTAAAATAAAAAATACTGGGGAAAAATGGTGATTTTTGGGGTTAAAAATTCAAATTATTGCAAAAAAATGTGTGGTTTTGGGGTTAAAAATTCAAATTATTGGGGAAAAAATGAACATTTTTGGGGGTTAAAATTCAAAATATAGAGAAAAAATGGGCATTTTTGGGGTTTAAAATTGAAAATATTAGGTGAAAATGGTGATTTTTGGGGTTTAAAATTCAAATTATTGGGGAAAAATGATAAATTTTGGGGTTTAAAATTCAAATTATTGGGAAGAAATTAACATTTTTGGCGTTTAAAATATAAAATATAGAGAAAAAATGGGCATTTTTGGGAGTTAAAATAAAAAATATTGGGGAAAAATGAACATTTTTGGGGTTTGAAATTGAAATTATTGGGGAAAAATGATAAATTTTGGGGTTTAAAATTCAAAATATTGGGGAAAAAAATATCTTTTTTGGGGTTTAAAATTCACAATATTGAGGAGAAATGATGATTTTGGGGTTTAAAATTGAAAATATTGAGGTTTGAAAGTCAAAATACTGATGAAAAATGGTGATTTTGGGGTTTGGAATTGAATTCAGGCAAAGCCATGAATTTCCTCCCATCAGGATAAATTCCACTTTGTCCACACTGTGACCCAACTGCTTCAGCTGGAAATTAAAATTATTGGGAAAAAATTAACATTTTGGGGGTTAAAATATAAAATATTGCAAAAAAATGGGCATTTTTGGGGGTAAAAATACAAATTATTGCGGAAAAATGAACATTTTTGGGGTTTAAAATTCAATTTATTGGGGAGAAATGAACATTTTTGGGGCTTAAAATTCAAATTATTGCCAAAAAATGGGTATCTTTGGGGTTTAAAATACAAATTATTGGGGAAAAATTATCATTTTTTGGGTTTGAAATTCAAAATACTGATGAAAAATGGGAATTTTGGGGTTTGAGAATTGAATTCTGGCAAAGCCATGAATTTCCTCCCATCAGGATAAATTCCACTTTGTCCACACTGTGACCCAACTGCTTCAGCTGGAAATTCAAATTATTGAGAAAAAATTAAAATTTGGGGTTTAAAATATAAAATATAAAATATTAAAAAAGGGTATTTTTGGGGGTAAAAATTAAAAATATTGCAAAAAAATGGGCATTTTTGGGAAAAAAAATTCAAATTATTGGGAAGAAATTAACATTTTTGGGGTTTAAAATATAAAATATAGAGAAAAAATGGGCATTTTTGGGGTTAAAATAAAAAATATTGGGGAAAAATGAACATTTTTGGGGTTTGAAATTCAAATTATTGGGGAAAAATGGTGATTTTTGGGGATTAAAATTCAATTTATTGGGGAGAAATGAACATTTTTGGGGGTTAAAATTGAAATTATTGGGGAAAAATGGGTATTTTTGGGGTTGAAAATTGAAAATATTAGGTGAAAATGGTGATTTTTGGGGTTTGAAATTCAAAATACTGATGAAAAATGGGAATTTTGGGGTTTGAGAATTGAATTCAGGCAAAGCCATGAATTTCCTCCCATCAGGATAAATTCCACTTTGTCCACACTGTGACCCAACTGCTTCAGCTGGAAATTCAAATTATTGAGATAAAATTAACATTTTGGGGGTTAAAATATAAAATATTGCAAAAAAATGGGCATTTTTGGGGGTAAAAATACAAATTATTGCAGAAAAATGAACATTTTTGGGGTTTAAAATTCAATTTATTGGGGAGAAATGAACATTTTTGGGGCTTAAAATTCAAATTATTGCCAAAAAATGGGTATCTTTGGGGTTTAAAATACAAATTATTGGGGAAAAATTATCATTTTTTGGGTTTGAAATTCAAAATACTGATGAAAAATGGGAATTTTGGGGTTTGAGAATTGAATTCTGGCAAAGCCATGAATTTCCTCCCATCAGGATAAATTCCACTTTGTCCACACTGTGACCCAACTGCTTCAGCTGGAAATTCAAATTATTGAGAAAAAAAATAAAATTTGGGGTTTAAAATTCAAATTATTGCAAAAAAATGGGCATTTTTGGGGTTTAAAATTCAAATTATTGGGGAAAAAATGAACATTTTTGGGGGTTAAAATTCAAAATATTGGGGAAAAAATAATTTTTGGGGATTAAAATTCAAAATATTGGGGAAAACTTATCATTTTTGGCATTTAAAATTGAAAATATTGAGGTTTGAAATTCAAAATATTGGGGAAAATGGGAATTTTGGGGTTTGAGAATTGAATTCCTGCAAAGCCATGAATTTCCTCCCATCAGGATAAATTCCACTTTGTCCACACTGTGACCCAACTGCTTCAGCTGGAAATTCAAAATATTGAGATAAAATTAACATTTTGGGGGATAAAATATAAAATATAGAGAAAAAATGGGCATTTTTGGGGTTAAAAATACAAATTATTGGGGAAAAATTAATATTTTTGGGGGTTAAAATTCAAATTATTGGGGAGAAATGATAATTTTTGGGGTTGGAAATGGAAATTATTGGGGAAAAATAGTGATTTTGGGGTTTAAAATTGAGAATATTGGGGGAAAAATGAAAATCTTGGGTTTGGAAATTCAAAATATTAGGGAAAAGAATTGTAATTATTATATAATTATATATATAATTATAGATAATTATAATAATGAGAATGATGATCCTCATTGCAATAATAATTATTATAATAATATTTTATATATATTATGAGTTTGATCATCAATAAAATCTATTTTTAATAAATTTTAATGACAATAAAATAAAGACAACATTATGAAACATATATCAGAAAATATAATATAAATTTTGATAATATTCTAAAAATAATTATTAGAATAATTAGGATAATAATGATTATTATTCAATATAAATCAAAAGAATTCCTTAACAAAAATAAAAACATTATAAAACATATATTATAAAATAAAAAATATATTTTAATAATATTCTAATAATAATTATTAGAAAAATTAGGATAATAATAATAATAATTCAATATAATTCCAAATAATTCCTTAATAAAAACAAAAACATTATAAAATATATATTATAAAATAAAATATATTTTAATAATATTCTAATAATAATTATTAGAATAATTAGGATAATAATAATAATAATAATTCAATATAATTCCAAATAATTCCTTAATAAAAACAAAAACATTATAAAACATATATTATAAAATAAAATATATTTTAAATAATATTCTAATATTAATTATTAGAATAATTAGCATAATAATAATAATAATAATTCAATATAATTCCAAATAATTCCTTAATAAAAACAAAAACGTTATAAAACATATATTACAAAATATAATATATATTTTAATAATATTCTAATAATAATTATTAGAATAATTAGGATAACAATAATAATTATTATTCAATATAAATCAAAAGAATTCCTTAATAAAAACACATTATAAAACATATATTATAAAATAAAATATATATTTTAATAATATTCTAATAACAATTATTACAATAATTAGGATAATAATAACAATTATTATTCAATATAAATCAAAAGAATTCTTAAACAAAAATAAAAAAACATTATAAAACATATATTATAAAATAAAATATATTTTAAATAATATTCTAATATTAATTATTAGAATAATTAGCATAATAATAATAATAATAATTCAATATAATTCCAAATAATTCCTTAATAAAAACAAAAACGTTACAAAACATATATTATAAAATATAATATAAATTTTAATAATATTTTAATAATAATTATTACAATAATTAGGATAATAATAATAATAATCATTCAATATAATTCCAAAAAATTCCTTGAAAAAAAAATCCAAAACCCTTAAAAAATCCCATTTTTTCCCTCTAAAAAATCTCATTTTTTTCCATCCCAAAAGTGCCCCAAATTCCCATTTTTTCCATAAAAATTCCCCAAAAACTGACCTGTTCCAGCCTGTGCCTCGTCTGCAGGTAAGGATCGTAACGAGCTCGGATTGCTCTCATCGAGGTGGGCTGGAAATAAAAATAAATTCCATTTATAAACCAGTTTTTGACATTTTTTGGACATTTTTTGGACTTTTTTTGACATTTTTGGGACATTTTTGGGACATTTTTTGGACATTTTTTGACATTTTTTGGACATTTTTGGACATTTTTTGGACATTTTTTGGACATTTTTTTACCTTTTTTGGACATTTTTGGACATTTTTTTACATTTTTTGGACATTTTTTTACATTTTTTGGACATTTTTTGGACATTTTTTTACTTTTTTTACATTTTTTGGACATTTTTTGGGACTTTTTGGACATTTTTCCATTTTTTTCACATTTTTTACATTTATTTTACATTTTTTTTACATTTTTTACTTTTTTTTTACATTTTTTCCATTTTTTTCCATTTTTTTCCATTTTTTTCTATTTTTTTAAACTTTTTTTTTACATTTTATTACTTTTTTTTCCCATTTTTTTCCATTTTTTCCATTTTTGGGACATGTTTTGGACATTTTAAAATTTTTTAATTTTTTTGATTTTTTTTCCGTTTTTTTCCCCATTTTTCTACATTTTTTTCAATTTTTTTTTGCTTTTTTTTTACATTTTTTCTACATTTTTTACATTTTTTTTACATTCTTTTTATATTTTACCTTTTTTCCTTTCTTACCTTTTTTACCTTTTTCTTTTTTTCCATTTTTTCCCATTTTTTTCCCTTTTTTTCCCATTTTTCCCATTTTTCCCATGTTTTAACATTATTATTTTTTTTTTCCATTTTTTACCATTTTTTTCCATTTTTTAACTTTTTTAAACTTTTTTTACATTTTTCTGATTTTGACTTTTTTTCCATTTTTAACCATTTTTTACATTATTTTTCCATTTTTTTACTTTTTTTCCCATTTTTTTCCATTTTTTTTTCTTTTTTAAACTTTTTTTACATTTTATTACATTTTTTCCCATTTTTTCCATTTTTTCCATTTTTGGGAGATGTTTGACTTTCTCCCAGTGAGCTCAAATTGCTCTCCTCGAGGTTTGCTGGAAAATACCAAAAATTCAATTTATAAACTATTTTTTGACTTTTTTGGGACATTTTTTGACATTTTTTGGACATTTAAAAAATTTTTTTACAATTTTTTTACAATTTTTTTCCATTTTTCTACATTTTTTGTCAATTTTTTCACCTTTTTTTTGCTTTTTTTTTACATTTTTTCAACATTTAAAAATTTTTTTTTACATTCTTTTTACCATTTTTTACATTTTTAACTTATTTTTACATCTTTTTGACATTTTATTTGCTTTTTAACACTTTTTTGACTTTTTTTGGAGGTTTTTTTTAGTTTTTTTACTTTTTTTTCCATTTTTGGGACTTTTTTACACTTATTTTACATTTTTTTCCCTTTTTTTACATTTTTTTCACATTTTTATTACATTTTTTGGACTTTTTTTGGACATTTTTTGGACATTTTTTTACTTTTTTTACATTTTTTGGACATTTTTTGGGACTTTTTAGACATTTTTTACATTTTTTTCACATTTTTTACATTTATTTTACATTTTTTTACATTTTTTACCTTTTTTTTACATTTTTTCCATTTTTTTCCATTTTTTTCCATTTTTTTCTATTTTTTTAAACTTTTTTTTTACATTTTATTACTTTTTTTTCCCATTTTTTTCCATTTTTTCCATTTTTGGGACATGTTTTGGACATTTTAAAATTTTTTAATTTTTTTGATTTTTTTTCCGTTTTTTTCCCATTTTTCTACATTTTTTTTCAATTTTTTCACCTTTTTTTCCACATTTTTTTTACATTTTTTACTTTTTTTTTACATTCTTTTTACCCTTTTTTAAATATTTTTTTACCTTTTTTTTCCCTTTCTTACCTTTTTTACCTTTTTTTACTTTTTTTTCCATTTTTTTCCCATTTTTTCAATTTTTTCCCATTTTTTCTATGTTTTTTTCCATTTTTTCCATTTTTTCCCATTTTTTAACATTATTAATTTTTTCATTTTTACCATTTTCCTTTTTTAACTTTTTAAACTTTTTTTAATTTTCTGATTTTGACTTTTTTTCCATTTTTAACCATTTTTTACATTATTTTTCCATTTTTTTACTTTTTTTCCCATTTTTTTCCATTTTTTTCCATTTTTTTAACCTTTTTTTTTACATTTTATTACTTTTTTTCCCATTTTTTTCCATTTTTTCCATTTTTTGGGACATGTTTGACTTTCTCCCAGTGAGCTCAGATTGCTCTCCTCGAGGTTTGCTGGAAAATAAAATAAATTCAATTTATAAACTATTTTGGACTTTTTTTGGGACATTTTTTGCACATTTTAAAATTTTTTAATTTTTTTGATTTTTTTTCCATTTTTTTTTCCCATTTTTCTACATTTTTTTCAATTTTTTCACCTTTTTTTGCTTTTTTTTACATTTTTTCTACATTTAAAAACTTTTTTTTACATTCTTTTTACCTTTTTTACATTTTTTAACTTATTTTTACATCTTTTTGACATTTTATTTGCTTTTTAAAACTTTTTTGACTTTTTTGGAGTTTTTTTTACTTTTTTGACATTTTTTTCCATTTTTGGGACTTTTTAACACTTATTTTACATTTTTTTCCTTTTTTTTACATTTTCTACATTTTTTTCACATTTTTTGGACTTTTTTTGGACATTTTTTGGACATTTTTTGGACATTTTTTTACTTTTTTTACATTTTTTGGACATTTTTTGGGACTTTTTGGACATTTTTTACATTTTTTTCACATTTTTTACATTTATTTTACATTTTTTTACATTTTTTACTTTTTTTTACATTTTTTCCATTTTTTTCCATTTTTTTCCATTTTTTTCTATTTTTTTAAACTTTTTTTTTACATTTTATTACTTTTTTTTCCACATTTTTTCCATTTTTTGGGACATGTTTGACTTTCTCCCAGTGAGCTCAGATTGCTCTCCTCGAGGTTTGCGGGAAAATAAAAATAAATTCCATTTATAAACCATTTTTGACTTTTTTGGGACATTTTTTGGACATTTTAAAATTTTTTAATTTTTTTGATTTTTTTCCATTTTTTTTCCCATTTTTCTACATTTTCAATTTTTTCACCTTTTTTTTTGCTTTTTTTTTACATTTTTTCTACATTTTTAAATTTTTTTTTTACATCTTTTTTACAATTTTTTACATTTTTAAAACTTTTTTTACATTTATTTGACATTTTTTTACTTTTTTTAACCTTTTTTAACCTTTTTTTACCTTTTTTTTTACTTTTTTTACATTTTTTACTTTCTTTTTTATGGTTTTTGGGACTTTTTTTACTTTTTTAATACTTTTTTTACTTTTTTAAAACTTTTTTTACATTATTTTCACCTTTTTTTTTACTTTTCATTTTTACATTTTTTGGACTTTTTTTCCATTTTTTGACTCTTTTACGTTTTTAAATTTTTTAAACTTTTTACATTTTAAAATTTTCTTTCATTTTTGACATTTTTTACAACTTTTTCACTTCTTTTACTTTTATACTTTTTTGACATTTTTAACATTTTAACGTTTTTACTTTCTTAACTTTTTTAGTTTTACTTTTACATTATTTTTACTTTTTTTTTACATTTTTTTACATTTTTAAAATATTTTTTTACTTTTTTTTTTACTTTTTTTGCATTTTTTGACTTTTTTGACTTTTTTTCCATTTTTTTTTCCATTTTTTTACAATTTTTTGTCCATTTTTTGGGACATTTGTGACTTTATCCCAGCGACAAATGGATGTTGGATAAAAATCAAAATAAATTCCATTTAGAACCTTTTCTGACATTTTTTGACTTTTTTTTGGACTTTTTTGACATTTTTTTGACATGTTTTAAACTTTTTAAAACATTTTTTTTACATTTTTTCTTATTTTTACTTTTTTTTTACCTTTTTTTCTGCATTTTTCAATTTTTTTTGCTTTTTTTAACATTTTTTTACTTTTTTTAGGGAATGCTGGGATCCCAAAAAAATCCCCAAAATTCCCCAAAAAAATCCCCAAAATTAAAAAAAAAAATCCCCAAAATTCCCCAAAAAATTCCCAAAATTCCCCAAATTCCCAAAAAATTCCCAAAATTCCCCAAAAAATTCCCAAAAAAATTCCTAAAATTCCCAAAATAATCCTAAAATTCCCAAAAAATGTCCCAAAATTCCAAAAAAATCCCCAAAATTCCCCCAAAAAATCCCCAAAATTTCCCAAATTCCAAAAAAAATTCCCAAAATTCCCCAAAAATTCCCCAAATTCCCCAAAAATTCCCAAAATTCCCAAAAAATTCCAAAAATTCCAAAAAAATTTCCCCAAAAATTCCCAAAATTCCCCCAAAAAATTCTCAAAATTCTCCAAAAAATTCCCCAAATTCTCAAAAAAATTCCCAAAATTCCCCAAAAATTCCCCAAATTCCCCAAAAATTCCCAAAATTCCCAAAAAATTCCAAAAATTCCAAAAAAATTTCCCCAAAAATTCCCAAAATTCCCCCAAAAAATTCTCAAAATTCTCCAAAAAATTCCCCAAATTCTCAAAAAAATTCCCAAAATTCCCAAAAAATTCCCAAAATTCCCAAAATATTCCCCAAAAAATTCCCAAAATTCCCCAAAAGTTCCCCAAATTCCAAAAAAATTCCCAAAATTCCCCACAAATTCCCCAAATTCCCCAAAAAGTGGATTTCACCTCGTATCCAGTGTAGGATTGGGTGGAATATTCAAAATCCGAATCAGGACCTCCTGGGCAATAGCTGAGGGGAAAAAAAACCAGAGAAAATTGGAATTAAATTCCCAAAATTCCAGGAATTTCTGGGATTTCAGGACATCCGGATGGTGAGAAAATGAGGTGTGTTTGTGAAAATTAAATGGGAATGGAAAATGGCCATTTTAATTGGTTTTAAGTGATGAAAATGGGATTTGAAATTGTTTTAAGTGTTGAAAATGGGATTTTAATTCATTTTAATGATGGAAAATGGGATTTGAAATCATTTCAGGTGTTGAAAATGGGATTTGAAATTATTTCAAGTGTTGAAAATGAGATTTTAAATCATTTCAATAACTGAAAATGGGATTTGAAATCATTTTAGTTATTGAAAATGAGATTTTAAATCATTTTAAGTGTTGAAAATGGGATTTTAAATAATTTCTGTTATTGAAAATAGAATTTTAAACCATTTTAGTTATTGAAAATGGGATGATTTGAAATCATTTTAGTTATTGAAAATGGGATTTTAAATTATTTTTGTTATTGAAAATGGGATTTGAAATCATTTCAGTTATTGAAAATGGGATTTGAAATGATTTTAAGTGTTGAAAATGGGATTTGAAATCATTTCAGTTATTGAAAATGGGATTTTAAATCATTTTAAGTGTTGAAAATGGGATTTTAAATAATTTCTGTTATTGAAAATAGAATTTTAAACCATTTTAGTTATTGAAAATGGGATTTGAAATCATTTTAGTTATTGAAAATGAGATTTTAAATTATTTTTGTTATTGAAAATGGGATTTGAAATCATTTTAGTTATTGAAAATGAGATCTTGAATGATTTTAGGTGTTGAAAATGGGATTTGAAATCATTTCAGTTATTGAAAATGGGATTTGAAATGATTCATTATTGAAAATGAGATTTTAAATTATTTTAGTCATTGAAAATGGGATTTTGAATGATTTTAGTTATTGAAAATGAGATTTTAAATCATTTCCGTTATTGAAAATGAGATTTTAAATGATTTTAATTATTTAATTAAATCATTTAAATTATAGAAAATGGGATGAGATGTCCAAAGGCATTTCAGAGCTCTCAAATTGCTATATCCACAAAAAGATTTAAAAAAAAAATTAAATTTATATTTAAATTTAGGAAATATTTCATTTCAAAAGAAATCATTTTAATTCTTTACAATGGGATTTAAAATCACTTTAATTACTGAAAATGGGATTTTATATCATTTTAATGATTTTTAATGGGATGGGATGTCCAAATCCCATCTGGCAATTAAGAAATTATTAATGAATTAATTCCCAAAGGTGGAAATCTGCTGTGCTGTGGAGAGTTTGACCCATGAAAGGAAAAAATTATTTTTCCCTTGGAAAAACGGTGAAAAAAAAGCAATTTTTTCCATCTTCTCCCTTTTCCCTGGGAGAAATGCAGGAAAATTGTGAAAGCTGGAAAAGATCTTTGAGATCATTAAATCCAAATCCAAAATCCAAATCAAAATCCAAATTCTAAATCCAAATCCCAAAATCAAATCCAAATCCCAAATCCAAATCTAAAATCAAAATTCCAAATCCCAAATCAAAATCCAAAATCCAAATCCAAATCCCAAAATCAAATCCAAATCCAAAATCCCAAATCCAAATCCAAATCCCCAATCCAAATCAAAATCCAAATCCCCAATCCAAATCCCAAATCCCAAAATCAAATCCAAATCCAAATCCACATGCCAAATCCAAATCCCAAATCCAAATCTAAAATCAAAATCCCAAATCCAAATCCAAATCCAAAATCCAAATCCAAATCCCAAATCCCAAATCCAAATCCAAATCCAAAATCCCAAATCCAAATCCCAAAATCAAATCCAAATCCAAAATCCAAATCTAAAATTGAAATTCCAAATCCAAAATCCAAAACCCAAATCCAAATCCCAAATCCAAACCCAAATCCAAATCCAAATCCACATGCAAAATCCAAATTCCAAATCCAAAATGCAAATGCCAAATCCAAATCCCAAATCCAAATCCCAAATCCAAATCCCAAATCCAAATTCAAATCCAAATCCCAAATCCAAATCTAAAATCCAAATCCAAATCCAAAATCTCAAAATCCCAAATCCAAATCCAAATCCCAAATCCAAATCCCAATCCCAAATCCCAAATCCAAATCCAAAATCAAACCACCAAAAACCTCTTTTGTCTCAAATAAAATTCCCAAAAAATCAGATTTTTCAGTGAGAAAACATCATTTTTTTCCAATAAAACACCAAAAAAATCAGATTTTTCAGTGAATTGACAACTCCAAACCACCAAAAATCACTTATTTTTGAAATAAAATACGCAAAAAAATCAGATTTTTCAGTGAATTAACAACTCCAAACCACCAAAAATCACTTATTTTTGAAATAAAATACGCAAAAAAATCAGATTTTTCAGCCCAAACAACTCCAAACCACCAAAAACATCTTTTTTTTCCAATAAAACACCCAAAAAATGAGATTTTTCTGCCCAACCAAAATCCCAGAGGTGTCCCCAAACAGCTGGAGAACATCTGGGGAACATCTGGGGCTCATCTTCTCAACCAAAACACCCCAAAAAAATCGGATTTTTCAGTCAGTTAACAACTCCAAACCACCAAAAACCACTTTTTTTTTCCAATAAAACACCCCAAAATCAGCATTTTTCAGCCCAAACCACCAAAACCCACTTTTCTTCTGAAATAAAAATCAAAAAAAATCAGATTTTTCAGTGAGTTAACAACTCCAAACCACCAAAAACCTCTTTTTTTTCCAATAAAACACCCCAAAAAATCCAGAATTTTCAGTGAAAAACCCCAAAAAATGAGATTTTTCAGCCCAACCAAAAACCCAGAGGTGTCCCAAACATCTGGGAACATCTGGGGAACATCTGGGGCACATCTGGGGAACATCTGGGGAACATCTGGGGAACATCTGGGGCTCATCTTCTCAAACAAAACACCCCAAAAAATCTGATTTTTCAGTGAATTAATAACTCCAAACCACCAAAAACCACTTTTTTCTCAAATAAAACACCCAAAAATTGGATTTTTCAGTGAGAAAACATCTTTTTTTTCCAATAAAACACCCAAAAAATCAGAATTTTTCTGCCCAACCAAAATCCCAGAGGTGTCCCTGAACATCTGGGAACATCTGGGGAACAGCTGCTCAACCAAAACACCCCAAAAAAAATCAGATTTTTCAGTGAGTTAACAACTCCAAACCACCAAAAACCACCTTTTTTCTCCAATAAAACACCCCAAAAATCAGCATTTTTCAGCCCAAACCACCAAAACCCACTTTTCTTCTGAAATAAAAATCAAAAAAAATCGGATTTTTCAGTGAGTTAACAACTCCAAACCACCAAAAAACCTCTTTTTTCTCAACCAAAACACCCCAAAAAATCCAGAATTTTCAGGGAAAAACCCCCAAAAATCAGATTTTTCAGCCCAACCAAAAACCCAGAGGTGTCCCTGAACATCTGGGGCACATCTGGGGCACATCTGGGGAACATCTGGGGCACATCTGGGGCACATCTGGGCTCCCTCCCCACACTCACACGCAGATGTTGCCGGTGAAGTTGATGTGAGGACAGCGGTGAGGTTTGCACATCACGGCGACAACAGCGATCTGGGGGGGAAAATATAGAAAAATTAAAATTATTTACATGTGAAATCATTGAAATAAAGGTGTTTTTGGGGTTTTTTAATGGGATTTTTATAGGATTTTCAGGTGAGGTTTGCAAATCACAGCGACCACAGAGATCTGGGGGGGAAAAAATGGAAAAATTAAAATTATTTATATGTGAAATCATTGAAATAAAGATATTTTTGGGATTTTTTAATGGGATTTTTATGGGATTTTCAGGTGAGGTTTGCACATCACAGCGACCACGGCGATCTGAGGGGGAAAATATAGAAAAATTAAAATTATTTATATGTGAAATCATTGAAATAAAGATGTTTTTTGGGGTTTTTTAATGGGATATTTTTGAGATTTTCAGGTGAGGTTTGCACATCACGGCGACCACGGCGATCTGAGGGGGAAAATATAGAAAAAATATAATTATTTATATGTGAAATCACTGAAATAAAGGTGTTTTTGGGGTTTTTTAATGGGATATTGATGGGATTTTCAGGTGAGGTTTGCACATCACAGCGACAACAGCGATCTGGGGGGGAAAAAATATAGAAAAAATCAAATTATTTACATATAAAATCACTGAAATAAAGATAATTTCAGTGCAGAAATTGGGAAAACCACAGGGAAACCTCTAAGGAAGGAATTTTTTGGGATTTTTTGGAATTTTTTTTGAATTTTTTGGAATTTTTCCAAAGCCACGAGGATAACCCGGAATACACCAACACCCAAAATCCTGATTTTTACAGGAATTAAACCAAATTTTGGGATGGAATCAGGGAGGATGGAGGGATCAGGATCTGAGCAGGGATGGGAAAACCACAGGAAAGAATTTTTTTGAATTTTCCCAAAGTCACAAAACTCAACCCAAAATGCACCAACACCCAAAATCCTGATTTTTTCAGGAATTAAATGGAATTTTGGGATGGGATCAGGGAGGATTTCGGGATCAGGATCTGAGCAGGGATGGGAAAACCTCCGAGGAAAGAATTTTTTGGAATTTTCCCAAAGCCATGAGGATAACCCGGAATGCACCAACACCCAAAATCCTGATTTTTACAGGAATTAAACGGAATTTTGGGATGGGATTAGGGAGGATGGAGGGATTGGGGTTGAGCAGGGATGGGAAAACCACAGGGAAACCTCTGAGGAAGGAATTTTTTGGGATTTTTTGGAATTTTTTGTAATTTTTCCAAAGCCACGAGGGTACAGAAAAGTCAACCCAGAATGTGCCAACATCCAAAAATCCCCATTTTTTCAGGAATTAAATGGAATTTTGGGATGGGATTAGGGAGGATGGAGGGATTGGGGTCGAGCAGGGATGGGAAAACCGCAGGGAAACCACTGAGGAAGGAATTTTTTGGGATTTTTTGGAATTTTTTTTGAATTTTTTGGAATTTTTCCAAAGCCACGAGGATAACCCAGAATGCACCAACACCCAAAATCCTGATTTTTTCAGGAATTAAATGGAATTTTGGGATGGGATCAGGGAGGATGGAGGGATTGGGGTTGAGCAGGGATGGGAAAACCACTGGGAAACCACTGAGGAAGGAATTTTTCGGAATTTTTTGGAATTTTTCCAAAGCCACAAGGGCACAGAAAAGTCAACCCGGAATGCGCCAACATCCAAAAATCCTGATTTTTTCAGGAATTAAATGGAATTTTGGGATGGGATCAGGGAGGATTTCGGGATCAGGATCTGAGCAGGGATGGGAAAACCTCCGAGGAAAGAATTTTTGGGATTTTTCCAAAGCCATGAGGATAACCCGGAATGCATCAACACCCAAAATCCTGATTTTATCCGGAATTAAATCAGGAATTTCAGGAATTTTGGGATGGGATGAGTGAGGATTTTGGGATCAGGATCTGAGCAGGGATGGGAAAACCACAGGGAAACCTCTGAGGAAGGAAATTTTTGGGATTTTTTGGGAATTTTTCCAAAGCCACCAGAGCACAGAAAACTCAACCCAGAATGTGCAAACACCCAAAAATCCCAATTTTTTCCGGAAATAAATGGAATTTTGGGATGGAATTAGTCAGGATTTTGGGATCAGGATCTGAGCAGGGATGGGAAAACCACAGGAAAAACAATTTTTTGGAATTTTCCCAAAACCACAAGGACACAAAAAACGCAATCCGGAATGCGCCAACACCCAAAAATCCCATTTTTTCCGGAATGAAATCAGGAATGTCAGGAATTTTGGGATGGGATGAGTGAGGATTTGGGGCTCAGGCTCTGCACTCACCCCGCTGGCTGTCCTGATGGGTTTGGCTTTGAGTTTTGGGAGGAGAACCTTCCGGAATTCGGGCGGCACGGCGGCGATGATGTCAACCAGCCGCGGCTGAGAGGGAAGGTTGTACTTGGCTGAGGTCTTGGTCTTCAGCCTGGGGGAGAAATACCCAAAATTAGACAAAATTTACCCCAAAATTAGACAAAATTAGACAAAATTAGACAAAATTACACCAAAATTAGACAAAATTAGACAAAATTACATAAAATTACCCCAAAATTAGACAAAACTACCCCAAAATTAGCCAAAATTACACCAAATTTACCCCAAATTACCCCTAATTACCACAAAATTACACCAAATTATCCCAAATTACCCCAAAATCAGCCAAAATTACCCCAAAATTAGACAAAATTACCCCCAAATTAGCCAAAACTACCCCAAAATTAGCCAAAACTACCCCAAAATTAGCCAAAATTACGCCCAAATTAGCCAAAACGACCCCAAAATTAGCCAAAATTAGCCAAAATTATCCCAAAATTAGCCAAAATTATCCCAAAATTAGCCAAAATTACACCAAATTACCCCAAACTCACCCCAAATTATGCAAAATCACCCCAAAATACCCCAAATTACCCTAAAATTACCCCAAAATTACCCCCAAATTACACCAAATTAACCCAAAATTAGTCAAAACTAACCCAAAATTAGCCATAATTACACCAAATTACCCAAAATTACATAAAATTACCCCAAAATTAGCCAAAATTACACTAAATTACCCAAAATTACCCCTAATTACCCCAAAATTAGCCAAAATTACACCAAATTACCCAAAATTACATAAAATTACCACAAAATTAGCCAAAATTATACCAACATTTGGCAAAGTTAACCCAAAATTAGCCAAAATTACACCCAAATTAGCCAAAACTACCCCCAAATTAGCCAAAATTATGCCAAATTACCCCTAAAGTTCCCCTAATTACCCCAAAATACCCCAAATTACCCAAAAATTAGCCAAAACCACCCCAAAATTATGTCAAATTACCCAAAATTACATAAAATTACCACAAAATTAGCCAAAAATGCCCCAAAATTAGCCAAAATTACCCCAAATTACCCCAAAATCACCACAGGATAGAACAGGATAGAACAGGATAGAACAGGATGGAACAGGATAGAACAGGATAGAACAGGATAGAACAGGATAGAACAGGATGGGATAGAACAGGATAGAACAGGATAGAACAGGATAGAACAGGATAGAACAGGATAGAACAGGATAGAACAGGATAGAACAGGATAGAACAGGATAGAACAGGATAGAACAGGATAGAACAGAACAGGATAGAACAGGATAGAACAGGATGGGATAGAACAGGATAGAACAGGATAGAACAGGATAGAACAGGATAGAACAGGATGGGATAGAACAGGATGGAACAGGATAGAACAGGATAGAACAGGATAGAACAGAATAGAACAGGATAGAACAGGATAGAACAGGATAGAACAGGATAGAACAGAATAGAACAGGATGGAACAGGATGGGATAGAACAGGATAGAACAGGATGGAACAGGATAGAACAGGATAGAACAGGATAGAACAGGATAGAACAGGATAGAACAGGATAGAACAGAACAGGATAGAACAGGATAGAACAGGATAGAACAGGATAGAACAGGATAGAACAGGATAGAACAGGATAGAACAGGATGGAACAGGATAGAACAGGATAGAACAGGATGGAACAGGATAGAACAGGATAGAACAGGATAGAACAGGATAGAACAGGATAGAACAGGATGGAACAGGATAGAACAGGATGGAACAGGATGGAACAGGATAGAACAGGATAGAACAGGATGGGATAGAACAGGATAGAACAGAATAGAACAGGATAGAACAGGATGGAACAGGATACAACAGGATGGAACAGGATAGAACAGGATGGAACAGGATGGAACAGGATAGAACAGGATAGAACAGGATAGAACAGGATGGGATAGAACAGGATGGAACAGGATAGAACAGGATAGAACAGGATAGAACAGAATAGAACAGGATAGAACAGGATAGAACAGGATAGAACAGGATAGAACAGAATAGAACAGGATGGAACAGGATGGGATAGAACAGGATGGAACAGATGAAAAGAACAGGATAGAACAGATAGAACAGGATGGAACAGGATAGAACAGGATAGAACAGGATAGAACAGGATGGAACAGGATAGAACAGGATAGAACAGGATAGAACAGGATAGAACAGGATAGAACAGGATGGAACAGGATGGGATAGAACAGGATGGAACAGGATGGGATGGGATAATGGGATAATGGGATAGTGGGATGATGGGATGGGATGGGATGGTGTAATGGGATTGGATAACGGGATGGGATAATGGGATAATGGAATGGGATATGGGATAATGGGATAATGGGATGGGGTGATGGGATGGGATGATGGGATGGAATGGGATAATGGGATAATGGGTTAATGGGATGGGACAATGGGATAATGGGACGGGATTATGGGATAATAGGATGGGATAGGATAATGGGATGGGATGATGGGATGGGATAATGCGATCGGATAATGGGATGGGATGGGATGGGATAATGGGATAATGGAATGGGATATGGGATGGAATGGGATGGGATAATGGGATGGGATAATTGGGTTGGATATAGGGATAACGGGATAATGGGATGGGATATGGGATGGAATAATGGGATAATGGGATGGAATATGGGATGAGGTAAAGGGATGGGATATGGGATGGGATGAAGGGATGGGATATGGGATGGGATGGGATATGGAATAATGGGATAATGGGATAATGGGATAACGGGATAATGGGATGGGATGGGATGGGATAATGGGATGGGATGGGATGGGATGGAACAGGATGGGATAATGGGATAATGGGATAATGGGATAATGGGATAATGGGATAATGGGATAATGGGATGGGATGGGATAGAACAGGATGGGATAATGGGATGGGATGGGATGATGGGATGATGGGATGATGGGATAATGGGATAACAGGATAACGGGATAATGGGATGGGATGGGATGGAATGGGATGAGATGGGATAGAACAGGATGGGATAATGGGATGGGATGATGGAATGGGATAATGGGATAATGGGATAATGGGATGAAATGAGATGGGATAGAACAGGATGGGATAGAACAGGATGGGATGATGGGATGGGATGGGATGGGATGGGATGATGGGATGGGATAATGGGATAATGGGATAATGGGATGGGATAATGGGATGGGATGGGATGAGATGGGATAGAACAGGATGGGATAGAACAGGATGGGATAATGAAATGATGGGATGATGGGATGATGGGATAATGGGATAATGGCATGGAACAGGATGGGATATGGGATAATAGGACAATGGGATAACAGGATAACAGGATGGGCTAACGGGCTGGATCTCCATGCAGCACTGACCGGTTGACATCGACCTCCCTGCCCTGCCGGTGAGCCTCCAGCAGCTGCTGGATGATGTCAGCGATGGTCATCACCATCAGCTCCGCACGGCTCTGCTCCCCTGCAATGGGATAAAAATGGGAAAAATTGGGAAAAATCAGGGATTTCCCCGTTTGGGACACCCTGGGACATCAACCCTGCAATCCCTGCCAGGAATCCCACAAGGGCTGGGTGGGAAAGGATTTTAAACATCTTCCAGTTCCACCTCGACATCTCCCAAAATCCCACTTGACGCTTGGGTGTGAAATAAAAAACCTGAAATGGTTATTTACAGAAATTATTCCTCATTTGTTTATCTGCTGCTCCATCATTGCTGAAAAATCAGATTTTTTTAGCAACGAGTTCCAAGTGAAATTGTTGTTTACAGAAAATTCTTGTAGGTGAAATAATAAAACCTGAAATTGTTATTTACAGAATTTATTCCTCATTTCTATATCTGCAGTGCTAAAATCTGAATTTTCCCCATTTTTCCCACTTGTCCAACATGATAAAATCCCAAATTTCCAGCCCAGCAACGTGACAAGGACATTTCCTGTCACCAACCATCACCTGTTTTCCCAAAAATCACCAAATCCACGGAATCTCCAGGATCACCAACCCAACTGCTCTTCCTGCCCAGAGCCCAAAAATCAAAATAAATGAGAGTTTTCCCACCATTCCTGCAGCTCTGGCAGCTTTGGGAATGTCACTGCTTTGGGAATTCCCTGCCAAACCAGCACTGCTGAAAAATCAGATTTTTTCAGCAATGAGTTCCACGTGAAATTGGTGTTTACAGAAAATTCTTCTTGTAGGTGAAATAATAAAACCTGAAATTGTTATTTACAGAAATTATTCCTCATTTCTTTATCTGCTGCTCCATCATTGCTGAAAAATCAGATTTTTTTAGCAACAAGTTCCACGTGAAATTGGTGTTTACAGAAATTTCCTCCTCATTTCTTTATCTGCTGCTCCAGCATTGCTGAAAAAATCAGATTTTTTTAGCAATGAGTTCCACATGATTGTTGTTTACAGAAAATTCTTCTTGTAGGTGAAGTAAAAATTTTTTTAGGGAAATTTCCTCCTCCTTTCTTTACCTGCAGTGCTAAAATCTGAATTTTCCTCACTTTTCCCACTTGTCTGATGGGATAAAATCCCAAACTTGCTGCTGGAATACCTGCAGGAATTATCCTGGAAATTAACTGAGCTGCAGGCTGGGGTAAAATTAAATAGGAATTAAACCCCAAAAATGGATCAAGCAGAGCTTTGGCAGTTTGGCTAAAACTATAGCTGGGAGGGAAATAAATAGAAAATTAAAAAGCAAACAAAAAATTCCAATCCCTCAATCTATAGGGAATTTCAATCCCTGAAATCCCCCAACCCACAGGGAATTCCAATCCCCAAATTCCACATCCACAGGGAATCCAAATCCCCAAATTCCACAGGGAATTCGAATCCCCAAATTTCACATCCACATGGAATTCCAATCCCTAAATTCCACATCCACAGGGAATTCGAATCCCTGAAATTCCACATCCACATGGAATTCCAATCCCAAATTCCACATCTACAGGGAATTTCAATCCCTCAATCCCTCAATCCACAGGCAATTCCAATCCCACAATGTCACATCCACAGGGAATTCAGATCCCCAAATCCCTCAATCCACAGGGAATTCCAATCCCTGAATTCCACAGACAATTCCATTCCCCAAATTCCACATCCACAGGGAATTCCAATCCCCAAATCTGTCAACCCACAGGGAATTCCAATCCCTGAAATTCCACATCCACAGGGAATTTCAATCCCTGAATTCCACATGGCATTCCAATTCCCCAAATTCCACATAAAAAGGGAATTCCAATCCCTCAATCCACATGGAATTCCAATTCCCAGATTCCAAATCCACAGGGAATTCCAATCTCCAAATTCCACATCCACAGGGAAATTTAATCCCTCAATTCCATGTCCACAGGGAATTTCAATCCACAGGGAATTCCAATCCTCAATCCACAGACAATCCCATTCCCCAAATTCCACCTCCACAGACAATTCCAATCCCTGAAATGTCACTTCTACAGACAATCCCAATCCCCAAATCCCTCAATCCACAGGAATTCCAATCCCCAAATTCACATACAAAAGGAATTCCAATCTCCAAATTCCGCATCCACAGGGAATTCCAATCCCTCAATCCACATGGAACTCCAATCGTGAATTCCACATCTACAGGGAATTCCAATCCCCAAAGCCCTCAATCCACAGGGAAATTTAATCCCTCAATTCCACATCCACAGGGAATTCCAATCCCTCCATCCACAGACAATCCCAATCCCCAAATTCCACCTCCACAGACAATTCCAATCCCTGAAATGTCACATCCACAGGGAATCTCAATCCCCAAATCCCTCAATCCACAGGGAATTCCAATCCCCAAATTCACATACAAAAGGAATTCAAATCCCCAAATTCCACATCCACAGGGAATTCCAATCCCTGAATTCCACATCCACAGGGAATTCCAATCCCCCAAATCCCTCAATCGACAGACACTTCCAATCCCCAAATTCCACATCCACAGGGAATTCCAATCCCCAAATTCCACAGGGAATTCCAACCCCCCAAATTCCACATCTATAGAGAATTCCAATCCCCCAAATCCCTCAATCCACAGACAATTCCAGTCTCTGAAATTCCATATTCACAGACAATTCCATTCCCCAAATTCCACATCCACAGGGAATTCCAATCCCTGAATTCCACATCCACGAGGAATTTCAATTCACACCCACAGGGAATTCCAATCCCTCAGTTCCACATGGCATTCCAATTCCCCAAATTCCACATAAAAAGGGAATTCCAATCCCTCAATCCACAGACAATCCCAATCCCCAAATTCCAAATCCACAGGGAATCCAAATCCCCAAATTCCACAGGGAATTCCAATCCCTCAATCCACATGGAATCCCAATCCCCAAATTCCACATCCACAGGGAATTCCAATCCCCAAATTCCACATAAAAAAGGAATTCCAATCCCCAAATTCCACATCCACAATTTCAATCCCACAATGTCACATCCACAGGGAATTTCAATTCCCCAAATCCCTCAATTCCACAGGGAATTCCAATCCAAATCCACATGGAATTCCAATCCCTGAAATGTTACATCCACAGGGAATTCCAATCCCTCATTAACAGGCAATCCCAATCCCCAAATTCCACATCCACAGAGAATTTCAATCCCTGAATTCCACATCCACAGACAATTCCAATCCCCAAATCTCTCAATCCACAGGGAATTCCAATCCCCAAATTCCACATCTATAGGGAATTTCAAGCCCTAAATTCACATCCACAAAGAATTTCAATTCACATCCACAGGGAATTCAAATCCCGCAATCCGCAGGGAATTTCCATCCCAAATTCCACATCCACAGACAATCCCAATCCCCAAATTCCACATCCACAATTTCAATCCCAAATTCCATATCCACAGGGAATCCAAATCCCCAAATCCCTCAATCCACAGGGAATTCCAATCCCTGAAATTCCACATCCACATGGAATTCAAATCCCCAAATTCCACATCTATAGGTAATTCCAATCCCTCAATCCACAGGGAATTCCAATTCCAAATCCACAGGGAATCCAATTCCCCAAATTCCACATCCACAGGGAATTCAAATCCCTCAATCCACAGGGAATTCCAATCCCCAAATTCCACCTCCACAGGGAATTCCAATCCCTGAAATGTCACATCCACAGGGAATTTCAATCTCCAAATCCCTCAATCCACAGACAATTCCAATCCCCAAATTCCACATCCACATGGAATTCAAATCCCTCAATCCACAGGAATTCCAATTCACAGGAATTCAAATCCCCAAATTCCACAGACAATTCCAATCCCTCAATCCACAGGGAATCCAAATCCCCAAATCCCTCAATTCCACAGGGAATTCCAATCCCTAAATTCACATCCACAAAGAATTTCAATTCCCAATCCACATGGAATTCCAATCCTCAATCCACAGACAATTCCAATCCCCAAATTCCACATCCACAGGGAATCTCAATCCCCAAATCCCTCAATCCACAGGGAATTCCAATCCCCAAATTCCACATAAAAAAGGAATTCCAATCCCCAAATTCCACATAAAAAGGGAATTTCAATCCCTCAATCCACAGGGAATTCCAATCCCCAAATTCCACAGGGAATTCCAATCTCCCAAATTCCACATCTATAGAGAATTCCAATCCCTGAAATGCCACATGGAATTCCAATCCCTGAATTCCCCAAACCACATGGAATTCCAATCCCCCAAATTCCACATCTACAGGGAATCCCCAAATCCCTCAATCCACAGGGAATTCCAATCCCCAAATTCCACATAAAAAGGGAATTCCAATCCTCAAATTCCACAGGGAATTCCAATCCCTAAATTCACATCCACAAAGAATTTCAATTCCCAATCCACAGGGAATTCCAATCCTCAATCCACAGGGAATTTTAATCACTAACATTCCACATCCACAAGGAATTCCAATCCCTGAAATGTCACATCCACAGGGAATCTCAATCCCCAAATCCCTCAATCCACAGGGAATTCCAATCCCCAAATTCCACATAAAAAAGGAATTCAAATCCCCAAATTCCACATCCACAGGGAATTCCAATCCCCAAATTCCAATCCACAGACAATTCCAGTCCCCAAATTCCACAGGGAATTCCAATCCCTCAATTCCACCTCCACAGGGAATCCCAATCCCCAAATTCCACATCCACAGACAATTCCAATCCCTGAAATGTCACATGTACAGACAATCCCAATCCCCAAATCCCTCAATCCACAGGAATTCCAATCCAAATCCACAGACAATTCCAATCCCTGAAATGTCACATCCACAGGGAATTCAGATCCCCAAATCCCTCAATCCACAGACAATTCCAATCTCTGAAATTCCACATCCACAGGGAAATTTAATCCCTCAATTCCCAATCCACAGGGAATTCCAATCCCTCAATCCACAGGGAATTTTAATCACTAAAATTCCACATCCACAGGGAATCCCAATCCCCAAATTCCACAGGGAATTCCAATCCCTAAATTCCACAGACAATTCCAATCCCCAAGTCCCTCAATCCACAGAGAATTCCAATTCCCAAACTCCACATCCACAGGGAATTCCAATCCCCCAAATTCCACATCTATAGAGAATTCCAATCCCTGAAATGCCACAGGGAATTCCAATCCCTGAATTCCCCAAATCCACATGGAATTCCAAATCCCAAACTCCACATCCACAGGGAATTCCAATCCCTCAATCCCACAGACAATTCCAATCCCCAAATTCCAAATCCACAGGGAATTCCAATCCCTCAATCCACAGGAAATTTTAATCACTAAAATCCCAATCCACAGACAATTCCAATCCCCAAATTCCACATCCAATCCCAATCCCTCCACCCCTGCCGATCCCCCCCTGCCCTTCCCAGGCGGGAATTGTCCCCAAATCCCTCTCTGGAGCACTTTGAGGCTCTTTTCCCTCACTTTCTCCCTGTTTTTTTGGATAAATCCCAATTTCCCGCCTGTCCCTCCCGTCAGGCAATCCTGAGGGGAAAACTTCCTCCCCGCGCCTCCTTCCCCCCTCAGCCGCTCCTCCCCAGCTCTATTCCCCTCCCCGGACAGCTCCAACCCCTCGGGGATTTATTTTATTTTATTTTATTTTCACCTTTTCCATTTTTCTTTTTCTGCTTCATCCTTCCGGATCCTGCGGCCTAGCTCTGCGCGCTGCCGGAAAGCGGCGCTGCCGGAAAGCGACATCGCAGCGAAAGTGTCGTAAAGAGAGGGGAGGGAGGGAGTTGCAGTTCCGCCATTGACCGCCGGGGGGCGCAGCGAGAGGCGGGTTTGGGGATTTTTGGGGTTTTTTTGGGGTTTTTTGGGGTTTTTATTTGGGTTTTTGGGTTGTTTTTTGTATTTTTGGGGGGTTGGGTTTTTTGGGGAGTTTTCGAGGGGGTGTTCTGGGGTTTTATGGGTTTTTTTTTTGTTTTTTGGGGTTTTTTTTTTTGGTTTTTTGGGTTTTATGGGTTTTTTGGCTTCGTGAGTCTTGGGGTCTTACTGTGGGCTTTTTGGGATCTTTGGGGGTCCTGGGGGTCTTTTGGGTTTTATTGGGGCTTCTGGGTCTTGGGAGTCTTTAGGGATGTTCTGGGGTCTCTTGGGGTTTTGGGGGTCTTGGCGCTTTATTGGGTCTTTGGGGTTTTGGGGGTCTTACTGGTGGCTTTTTGGGGTTTTTGATTTTGGGGCTTTTTTGGGGCTTTTTTTGGGGTTTTGGGTGTTTTGGGGAGTTTTTGAGGGGATGTTCTGGGGTTTTTTGGGGGCTTTTTGGGGTTTTTATTGGGGTTTTTTGGGGAGTTTTTGAGGGGATGTTCTGGGGTTTTATGGGGGTTTTTTGGGGTTTTTTGGGGTTTTATTGTGTTTTTTGGGTTTTTTTTGGGTTTTATTGGGGGTTTTGGGTTCTGGGGGGTGAGGGGATGCTGGGCCTTGAGGGCTTTTGGAGGGCCTTGGGGGTTCTATTGGGGGCCTTGGGGGCTTTGGGGAGCTCTTGAGGGGGTTCTGGGGTCTTTTATGGGGGTCCTTGCTTTTGGGTTTTGGTTTTGGGGTTTTGGGTTTTGGGTTTTTACTGGGGTCTTGGGTTCTGGGGTTCTGGCTTTTTGGTCTTTTTGGGGAGTCTTGGGGTCTTATTGGGGCTTTGGGGGCTTTGTGGCCTTGGGGTGGCCTTATGGGTTTATTGTGGTTTTGGGGGCTAGGTGTTTTGGGGAGTCTTGAGGGATGTTCTGAGCTTTTGGGGTTTTGGAGGGTTCTGGGGTTTTGGGGTTTTGGGGTCTTTGGGGGTGCTCTTGGGGGATTGGCTCTGGGGTTTGGGGTTTTGGTGGCTTCTGGGGCTTTTGTGGCCTTGGGATCCTAGCGTTTAGGGTGGACTTCAGTTTTTGGGGCTTGGGGGTCTCCAGGTGCCTGGATCTTGGGGTCTTTTCGGATTCTTGGGGGTCTTTGGACTTTTGGGGGTGATGCTTGGGGCTTTTGGGGATTTGGGGTCTTTTAGAGGGCCTTGGATTTTTGAAGGTTCTTGGGTGGCCTTGAGGATCTTTGGGGGCCTTGGGGCTGCCTTGGGGTTTGGGGGTCTTTGGGGCTCAGGGGTTTGTGGCTTTTGGCTCTGTGTTTTGGGGTGGAGTTTTTGGGAGGTTTTTTTGTATTTTTGGGGGGGTTGGGGTTTTTTGTAGGTTTTTCGGTTATTTGGGGGTTTTTTTGGGAGGAGGTTTGGGATTTTTTGATTTTGGGTTTTTGGGATGTTTTTGGGGCTTTTGATGGTTTTTGAGGTTTGGGGGTTTTTTGGGGATTTTTGGGGTTTCTTAGGGTTATTGGGGGGTTTGGGGGGATTTTGGGGGGGTTTGGGTTTGGAATGGGGTTGGAAAATAGGATCGGAAATAGGGTTGGAATGGAGTTGGATTAGGGTAAAAAAAGGGTGGGAATTGGGTTGAAATAGGGTTGAAAAATAGGGTTGAAATTGGGTTGGAATAGAGTTGAAACAGGGTGGGGAAAAAAGGTTGAAAAATAGGATTGAAAAATGGGTTGGAATTGGGATGAAATAGGGTGGAAATTCGGTTAAAATTGGGTTGAAATTGGGTTGGAATTGGGCTGAAATAGGGTGGAAAAATAGGGTTGAAAAATAGGGTTGGAATAGGGTTGAAATAGGGCTGAAAAACAGTTTAAATTGCATTTTAAAAGGGTAGGAAAATAGGGTTTAAATAGGATTGGAATTGGATTGGAATAGAGTTGAAAAATAGGGTTGGAATAGGATGGAAATTTGGTTAAAATTGGGTTGGAATTGGGTTTAAATAGGGTTTGGATTGGGTTGAAAAATAGGGTTTGGATTGGGTTGAAAAATAGGGTTGGAATAGGGTGGAAATAGGGCTGAAATAGGGTTTAAATAGGGTTGAAATACAGATCAAATAGGGTCAGAAAATTGGTTGAAATAAGGTTGAAATTGGGTTAAAATTGGGTTAAAATGGGGCTGAAAAATAGGGTTGGAATAGGGTGGGAATGGGGTTACCATGAGGTTGGAATAGGATTGGAATGGGGTTGGAAAATAGGGTTGGAAATAGGGTTGGAAGAGAGTTGAAATAGGGTTGGAATTGGGTCGGAATTGGCTTGGAATGGGGTTGGAATAGGGTTGGAATGGAGTTGGAATAAGGTTTAAATAGGGTTGGAATAGGGTTGAAAAATAGGGTTGAAATAGGGTGGAAATTTGGTTAAAATTGGGTTGGAATTGGGTTGGAATTGGACTGAAATAGGGTAAAAAAGGGTGGGAATGGGGTTGGAATGGGGTTGGAATGGAGCTGGAATGGGGTTGGAAAATAGGATTGGAAATATGCTTGGGATGGGGTTGGAATGCAGTTGAAATAGGGTGGAAAAAAAGGGTTGAAAAATAGGGTTGGAATGGGGTTGGAATGGAGTTGAAATAGGGTTGGAATTGGCTTGGAATGGGTTGGAATGGGGTTGAAATTGGGTGGAATGGAGTTGAAATGGAGTTGAAATAACATCTAAATAGGGTTGTAAGAGGGTTGAAAAATAGGGTTGGAATGAGGTTGGAATGGGGTAAAAAAAGGGTGGGAATGTGGTTGGAATAGGGCTGAAAAACAGTTTAAATTGCATTTTAAAAGGGTTGGAAAACAGGGTTTAAATAGGGTTGGAATTGGGTTGGAAGAGAGCTGAATTTGGGTTGGAATAGGGTTGAAAAATAGGGTTGGAATAGGATTGCGAGAGAGCTGGAATTGGGTTGAAAAATAGGATTGAAAAATGGGTTGGAATGGGGTTGAAATAGGGTGGAAATTCGGTTAAAATTGGGTTGGAATAGGGCTGACATTGGGTTAAAATTGGGTTAAAAGGGGGCTGGAATAAGGTTAAAATGGGGCTGAAAAATGGGGTTGGAATAGGGTGGGAATAGGGTTACCATGAGGTTGGAATAGGATTGGAATGGGGTTGGAATGGGGTTGGAAAATAGGATTGGAAATTGGGTTGGAATAGGGTTGGAAAATAGGATTGCAATGGGGTTGGAATGGAGTTGGAAATGGATTGGAATGGGGTTGGAATAGAGTTGAAATAGGGTGGGAAAAATGGTTGAAAAATAGGATTGCAATGGGGTTGGAATGGGCTGGAAATAGGGTAAAAAAGGGGTTGGAATAAGGTTGGAATTGGGTTGGAATGTGATTGGAATGGGGTGGAAATAGGGTTGAAATAGGGTAAAAAAGGGGTGGGAATGGGGTTGGAATAGGGTTGAAATGGAGTTGGAATTGGGTTGGAATGGGGTTGAAATAGGGTCAAAAAAAGGGTGGGAATGGGGTTGGAATGGGGTTGAAAAATAGGTTGGAATGGGGTTAGAATAGGGTGGAAATAGGGTGGAAATAGGGTAAAAAAAGGGTGGGAATGGGGTTGAAATAGGGTTGGAATGGAGTTGGAATGACATTTAAATAGGGTTGGAATAGGGTGGAAATAGGGTTACCATGTGTTACGATCCAATTATTGAGTTTCTTTGGAAATCCCTCTGCCCGAATTAAGGTACAAACCAGACCATGTGCCAGTCAACAGTATGAGTTTTATTTGATAGAAAATATGAAAGAAAGAGGAAAGAAAAGAGAGAAAAGAGAAGCAGGAAAAGAGATGAGGGGAGGAACAGAAAGAAAGAGAAAGAAAATCTCACCATCGATGGATCCCAACGATGTCACATTAATCCTCTCCAGCTTCTCTCTGTGGTGATTTTCCCCCCAAAAAAGCACAGAATGCCAAGGGTTAATATCCCTCAGGCCAGGTGACAATGTCCAGCATGTCCCCAGGGGAGGGGACAATCTTGCAGCAGACTCTGCTTGCATCAGCTGCAGTTTTGTGGTGCAAATCCCAACATCTGGGGGTCTGTGATGGATTGTGACTTCTCCTCAGCTCCTCTCAGGTGAATGTCACCGGTGGGGTTGGGAGTTCCTCACCTGGGCAGTTTGTGTAAATCTGTGAGCTGTGCTGTTCTCCACCCCAAACTCAGCCAGGGATGATCCTCAGAGCAGCTGAGGTTTGGATTTTGTGGAATTATTCCTTTCCCCTCAGCCGGAGATGAGTGAAAAATAGGTTTTTTTTCCTTTTATCTCGTCTCAGCAGTTTGGCTTTCAGTCCAAAGTCCCACTCAGGTATCTTCAGGGAGGTTTCTTTGATTGTGGATTGTCTGATTGTGGATTCTCTGATTGTGGATTATTTGATTGTGGATTCTTTGATTGATTGTGGATTCTCTGATTGTAGATTCTCTGATTGTGGATTCTTTGATTGATTGTGGATTCTCTGATTGTGGATTCTCTGATTGTAGATTCTCTGATTGTGGATTCTTTGATTGTGGATTCTCTGATTGTGGATTCTCTGTGGATTCTCTGATTGTGGATTCTTTGATTGATTGTGGATTCTCTGATTGTAGATTCTCTGATTGTGGATTCTCTAATTCTGGATTCTTTGTGGATTCTCTGATTGTGGATTCTCTGATTGTAGATTCTCTGATTGTGGATTCTTTGATTGTGGATTCTCTGATTGTGGATTCTCTGTGGATTCTCTGATTGTGGATTCTTTGATTGATTGTGGATTCTCTGATTGTGGATTATTTGATTGTGGATTCTTTGATTGTAGATTCTTTGATTGTGGATTCTCTGATTGTGGATTGTTTGATTGTAGATTCTTTGATTGTGGATTCTTTGATTGTGGATTCTTTGATTGATTGTGGATTCTTTGATTGATTGTGGATTCTCTGATTGTGGATTCTCTGATTGTGGATTCTTTGATTGTGGATTCTCTGATTGTGGATTCTTTGATTGTGGATTCTCTGATTGTGGATTCTCTGTGGATTCTCTGGTTGTAGATTCTTTGATTTTAGATTCTCTGATTGTGGATTCTCTGATTGTGGATTCTTTGATTGTGGATTCTTTGATTGTGGATTCTTTTTGATTGTGGATTCTTTGATTGTGGATTCTTTGATTATTGTGGATTCTCTGTGGATTCTCTGATTGTGGATTCTCTGATTGTGGATTCTCTGTGGATTCTCTGATTGTGGATTCTTTGATTGTGGATTCTCTGATTGTGGATTCTCTGTGGATTCTCTGGTTGTAGATTCTTTGATTTTAGATTCTTTGATTGTGGATTCTTTGTGGATTCTCTGATTGTAGATTCTCTGATTGTGGATTCTCTGATTGTGGATTCTTTGATTGATTGTAGATTCTCTGATTGTGGATTATTTGATTGTAGATTCTTTGATTGTGGATTCTCTGATTGTGGATTCTCTGATTGTGGATTCTTTGATTGTGGATTATTTGATTGTGGATTCTTTGATTGATTGTGGATTCTTTGATTGATTGTAGATTCTCTGATTGTAGATTCTGTGATTGTGGATTCTCTGATTGTGGATTATTTGATTGTAGATTCTCTGATTGTGGATTCTTTGTGGATTCTTTGATTGTGGATTCTTTGATTGATTGTGGATTCTCTGTGGATTCTCTGATTGTGGATTCTCTGATTGTGAATTCTTTGATTGATTGTGGATTTTTTGATTGTGGATTATTTGATTGATTGTGGATTCTTTGATTGTGGATTATTTGATTGATTGTGGATTCTTTGTGGATTCTCTCATTGTGGATTATTTGATTGATTGTGGATTCTTTGATTATGGATTCTTTGATTGTGGATTATTTGATTGTGGATTCTCTGATTGTGGATTCTTTGATTGTGGATTCTTTGATTGTGGATTCTTTGTGGATTCTTTGATTGTGGATTCTTTGATTGATTGTGGATTCTCTGTGGATTCTCTGATTGTGGATTCTCTGATTGTGAATTCTTTGATTGATTGTGGATTCTTTGATTGTGGATTCTTTGATTGTGGATTCTTTGATTGATTGTGGATTGTTTGATTGTGGATTCTTTGATTGTGGATTATTTGATTGATTGTGGATTCTTTGATTGTGGATTCTTTGTAGATTCTTTGATTGTGGATTATTTGTAGATTCTTTGATTGTGGATTCTCTGATTGTGGATTCTTTGATTGATTGTAGATTCTCTGATTGATTGTAGATTCTTTGATTGTGGATTCTCTGTAGATTCTCTGATTGTGGATTCTCTGATTGTGGATTATTTGATTGTGGATTATTTGATTATGGATTCTTTGATTGATTGTGAATTCTCTGATTGTGGATTCTCTGATTGTGGATTCTCTGATTGTGGATTCTCTGATTGTGGATTCTTTGATTGTGGATTCTTTGATTGTGGATTGTTTGATTGTGGATTCTTTGATTGATTGTGGATTATTTGATTGTGGATTCTTTGATTGTGGATTCTTTGATTGATTGTGGATTCTTTGATTGATTGTAGATTCTCTGATTGTAGATTCTGTGATTGTGGATTCTCTGATTGTGGATTCTCTGATTGTGGATTCTTTGATTGTGGATTCTTTGTGGATTCTTTATTGTGGATTCTTTGATTGATTGTGGATTATTTGATTGATTGTAGATTCTCTGTGGATTCTTTGTGGATTCTTTGATTGTGGATTCTCTGATTGTGGATTCTTTGATTGATTGTGGATTCTCTGATTGTGGATTATTTGATTGATTGTGGATTCTCTGATTGTGGATTATTTGATTGATTGTGGATTCTTTGATTGTGGATTATTTGATTGATTGTGGATTCTCTGATTGTGGATTCTTTGATTGATTGTGGATTCTTTGATTGATTGTGGATTCTTTGATTGTGGATTCTTTGATTGTAGATTCTTTGATTGTGGATTCTTTGATTGTGGATTATTTGATTGTGGATTCTTTGTGGATTCTCTGATTGTGGATTCTTTGATTGATTGTAGATTCTCTGATTGTGGATTATTTGATTGTGGATTCTTTGACTGATTGTGGATTCTTTGATTGATTGTGGATTCTTTGATTGTGGATTATTTGATTGTGGATTCTCTGATTGTGGATTCTCTGACTGTAGATTCTCTGATTGTAGATTCTCTGATTGTGGATTCTTTGTGGATTCTTTGATTGTGGATTCTTTGATTGATTGTGGATTCTCTGATTGTGGATTCTCTGATTTTAGCTTATTTCCACAGTTTCTGTTATAATGAGCAATATTTTCTGTCAGTGTTTGGGGCAGGAGCAGTTTCAGGCTCTGACACACCCTCAGCTCCTGGCTGATCCTGGTGCTCCAGTGGGAATTTTGGGGTTGGGAGGGAGAATTCCCAGTTTGGGGAGGTTTGGGATGAACTGGAGGGTCTGGAGGAGAGTCCAGGTGGGCAGGAGGAGAGAACTGGGAAGAGAAGGAGAGAAAATCCTGTTAAAATCCTGTTAAAATCCTAAAAAAATCCTAAAAATCCTATTAAAATGCAAAAAAAATCCTATTAATATCCTAAAAATTTCTAAAAAAATCCTTACAAAATTTCTTTTAAAATCCTTAAAAAATCCTATTAAAATCCTAAAAAAACCTATTAAAATCAAAAAAAATCCTTTAAAAGTCCTAAAAAAATCCTAAAAAAACCTATTAAAATAAAAAAAAATCCTAAAATGTCCTAAAACAAATCCTAAAAAAATCCTATTAAAATCCTATTGAAAATCCTAAAAAAAATCCTTAAAAAATCCTTAAAATCCTATTAAAATCCTATTGAAAATCCTAAAAAAATCCTAAAAATCCTAAAAAAATCCTAAGAAAATCCTAAAAAAATCCTATTAAAATCCTATTAAAATCCTAAAAAAGCCTAAAAATCCTATTAAAATCCAAAAAAAATCTATTAAAATCCTAAAAAATCCCAAAACAACCTATTAAAATCCTATTAAAATCTATTGAAAATCCTAAAAAATCCTAAAAAATCTAAAAATTCCTAAGAAAATCCTAAAAAATCCTAAAAAAATCATATTAAAATCCTATTGAAAATCCTAAAAAAATCCTAAAAACATCCTATTAAAATCCTATTGAAAATCCTAAAAAAATCCTAAAAAATCCTAAAAAAATCCTATAAAATCCTATTAAAATCCAAACAAAAATCCTAATAAAACCCCTGTTAAAATCTTTTAAAAATCCTATTAAAATCCTAATAAAATCCTATCAAAATTCTATTAAAATCCTATTAAAATCCCAGTCAAATCCTATTAAAATCCTAAAAAATACCTGCTCTCTTCTTCCTCTCAGCCTTCCTGCTCAGATCCGTTTTTCCTCTTCCCTTCCTCCTCCTGCAGAGCAAAACACAAAATGTCCTGAAATTCCCTGAGAAATCCACAAATTCCATGAGAAACCCATAAATAATAAATCATAAATTCATTAATCCATGAATCATGAACCCATAAATTAATAAATTAATAAATAAATCCATAAATTCGTAAATCCATAAATCATCAATCCGTAAAACTGAACATTCATGAATCCTAAATCCATGAATCCATTAATCACAAACCCATCAATTCATAAATCATAATTCATAAATCCGTAAATTCACAAATTCAGAAATTCAGAAATCATAAATCCATAAATCATAAAAAATCCATAAATCATAATTCCATAAATTCATAAATAATCCATAAATCATAAAACCATAAATCCATCAATTCATAATCACAAATCATAAACCCATAAATCCATAAATTCCTACATCATAAATCCATAAATCATAAATCCATAAATTCATAAATCATAAATCCATAAATCATAAATCCATAAATTCATAAATCATAAATCCAGAAATCCATAAATCATAATTCCATAAATTCATAAATCATAAATCCAGAAATCCATAAATCATAAATCCATAAATTCATAAATCATAAATCCAGAAATTCATAAATAATAAATCCATAAATCACAAATTCATAAATCCATAAATCATAAACTCATAAATCCAGAAATTCAGAAATCCATACATTCATAAATAATAAATCATAAACCCATAAATCCATAAATCATAAATCCATAAAACTGAAAATTCATAAATCATAAATTCATAAATCCATAAATCCATAAATTCATAAATCCATAAATCATAAATCCATGAATCCATAAATTCAGAAATCATAAACCCATAAATCCATAAATTCAGAAATTCATAAATTCATAAATAATAAATCATAAATCCAGAAATTCAGAAATCATAAATAATAAACCCACAAATCCATAAATTCAGAAATCAGAAATAATAAATCCATAAATCATAAATCCATCAATCCATAAATCATAAACCCATAAATCATAAATCCATAAATTCATTGATCATAAACTCATAAATCATAAATCCTTAAATCCATAAATCATAAATCCATAAATCCATAAATTCATAAATCCATAAATCCATAAATTATAAATCCATAAATCATAAACCCATAAATTCAGAAATCATAAATCAGAACTCCAGAAATCCATAAATTCAGAAATTCAGAAATCATAAATCCATAAATTCAGAAATCATAAATCCATAAATCCATAAATCATAAATCCATAAATTCACATATCATAAATCCATAAATTCAGAAATCATAAATCCATAAATTCATAAATCATAAACCCATAAATCATAAATCAAAAATCCATAAATCCATAAATTCAGAAATCATAAACTGATAAATCATAAATAAAAAATCCATAAATTCATTAATTCATAAATAATAAATCATAAATCCAGAAATCATAAATAATAAACCCATAAATCCATCAATTCATAAATCAAAAAATCCATTAATCATAAATTATAAATTCATAAAATATAAATCCATAAATCATAAACCCATAAATCCAGAAATCCATAAATCATAAACCCATAAATTCAAAAATTCATAATTTCATAAATCCATAAATCATAAGCCCATAAATCCATAAATTCATAAATCAAAAATCCATAAATTCATAAATCAAAAACCATAAATTCATAAATCCATAAACCCATAAATTCATAAACCATAAATCCATAAATCATAAACCCATAAATAAAAAAATCCATAAATTCACAAATCCTAAATCCATAAATTCCCAAATCCTAAATCCATAAATTCCCAAATCCTGAATCCATAAATTCCTTGACAAAACCACAAATCCATAAATCACAAATCCTCTCCCAGATTCCCTTTTTTGGCAAATTTGGGAATTCATTTCCAGTTTTTCAGGCTCTGATTTTGCACAGATTTCATTCCTCCTGATATTCATTTTACACCAAGATTTTGTCCTCGAGCTGCAGGAAGATCCAAAAATATAGAGATTTTTGGATCCAAAAAATCCAAATTTTTGGATCCAAAAAATCTGAGATTTTTGGGTCCAAAAAATCCAAATTTTTGAATCCAAAATCTGAGGTTTTTCGGTCCAAAAAATCCAAATTTTTGGATGCAAAATCTGAGATTTTTTTAGATCCAAAAAATCCAAATTTTCGGATCCAAAATCTGAGATTTTTGGACCCAAAGAAATCCAAATTTTTGGACCAAAAGCTGAGATTTTTTGGAAGCAAAAAATCCAAACTTTTAGATCCAAAATTTGAGATTTTTGGGTCCAAAAAATCCAAATTTTTGGATGCAAAATCTGAGATTTTTAGATCCAAAAAATCCAAATTTTGGGATCAAAAATCTGAGATTTTTGGATCCAAAAAATCCAAACTTTTGGATGCAAAATCTGAGATTTTTAGATCCAAAAAATTCAAATTTTGGGATCGAAAATCTGAGATTTTTTTGGATCCAAAAAAATCCAAATTTTTGGATGTAAACTCTGAGATTTTTGGTTTCAAAAAATCCAGACTTTTGGATGCAAAATCTGAGATTTTTGGATACAAAAAAATCCAAATTTCTGGATCCAAAATCTGAGATTTTTTGATCTAAAAAATCCAAATGTTTGAATCCAAAATCTGGGATTTTTGGGTCCAAAAAATCCAAATTTTTTGATCCAAAATCTGGGATTTTTGAGTCCAAAAACCACAAATTGTTGGAACCAAAATCTGAGATTTTTGGATCCAAAAAATCCAAATTTTTGGATGCAACATCTGAGATTTTTGGATCCAAAAAAATCCAAATTTTGGGATCCAAACTCTGAGATGTTTGTTTTCAAAAAATCCAAACTTTTGGATGCAAAATCTGAGATTTTTGGATCCAAAAAATCCAAATTTTGGGATCCAAAATCTGAGATTTTTGGGTGCAAAAAAATCCAAATTTTTGGATGCAAAATCTGAGATTTTTAGATCCAAAAAATTCAAATTTTTGGATCCAAAATCTGAGATTTTTTAATGTAAAAAATCCAAATTTTTGGATCCAAAATCTGAGATTTTTGGATGCAAAAATTCAAAATTTTTTGATCCAAAATCTGGGATTTTTAGGTCCAAAAACCACAAATTTTTGGATGCAAAATCTGAGATTTTTGGATCCAAAAAATCCAAATTTTGGGATCCAAAATCTGAGATTTTTGGATCCAAAAAATCCAAATTTTTGGACCAAAAGCTGAGATTTTTTGGAAGCAAAAAATCCAAAATTTTAGATCCAAAATCTGAGATTTTTGGATGCAAAAAATCCAAATTTTGGGATCCAAAATCTGGGATTTTTGGGTCCAAAAACCACAAATTTTTGGATCCAAAATCTGAGATTTTTGGGTGCAAAAAATTCAAATTTTGGGATCGAAAATCTGAGATTTTTTTGGATCCAAAAAATCCAAATTTTTGGATGCAAAATCTGAGATTTTTTGGATCCAGAAATTCCAGATTTTTTTGATTTTAAAAATCCACATTTTTGGATCCAAAATCTGGGATTTTTGGATTCAGAAAATCCAAATTTTTGGATCCGAAAGCTGAGATTTTTTGGATCCAAAAATCAGGAGATTTTTCTCCCTGCTCTGAGGATATTCCCAAAAATACAGATTTTTCTCCCTGCTCCAAGGATGTTCCCAATCCCTCAATAGCAGCGTGGAAGAAAAAGGTGGAAAACACAACCCAGAGCACAGTGGGAGAAATTTTGGGAATGGCAGCGATGGAAAAGATGAAAAAAGGTGAAAAACTCACAGAAATTACATGAGAAAATCCTAAACCTCACTGAAAATCCTAAACCTCACAGAAAATCCTAAACCTCACAGAAACTACACAAGAAAATCCTAAACCCTACAGAAATTATATGAGGAAATCCTAAACCTCACAGAAAATCCTAAACCTCATAGAAATGGGATAAGAAAATCCTAAACCTCCCAGAAAATCCTAAACCTCAGAGAAACAGAATGAAAAAAATCCTAAACCTCATAGAAACAGCAGGAGAAAATCCTAAACCTCACAGAAAATCCTAAACCTCACAGAAACAGGATAAGAAAATCCTAAACCTCCCAGAAACAACTTGAGAAAATCCTAAACCTCACAGAAAATCCTAAACCTCACAGAAAATCTTAAACCTCATAGAAATGACACAGGAGAATCCTAAACTTCACAGAAATGGCAAGAGAAAATCCTAAACCTCCTAGAAATGGAACAAGAAAATCCTAAAATTCAGAGAAACGGCATGAGAAGATCCTAAACCTCAAAGAAATG
Source organism: Lichenostomus cassidix (assembly GCF_008360975.1). Lineage (NCBI taxonomy): Eukaryota > Metazoa > Chordata > Aves > Passeriformes > Meliphagidae > Lichenostomus > Lichenostomus cassidix. The sequence goes on along the minus strand of NC_139483.1, from coordinate 111,027,997 downwards.
GAACAAGAAAATCCTAAACCTCACAGAAACGGCAAGAGAAAATCCTAAACCTCACAGAAATTACATGAGAAAATCCTAAACCTCACAGAAATGGCACAAGAAAATCCTAAACCTCACAGGAATGGCATGAGAAAATCCTAAACCTCACAGAAACAGCATGAGAACATCAGAAATGACATGAGAAAATCCTAAACCTCTGAGAAATTATATGACAAAATCCTAAACCTCACAGAAAATCCTAAACCTCACAAAAACAGCAGGAGAAAATCGTAAACCTCATAGAAATGGCACAAGAAAATCCTAAACCTCACAGAAAATCCTAAACCTCACAGAAATTACACGAGAAAATCCTAAACCTCACAGAAATGGAACAAGAAAATCCTAAACCTCACAGAAAATCCTAAACCTCATAGAAATGGGATAAGAAAATCCTAAACCTCCCAGAAAATCCTAAACCTCAGAGAAACAGAATGAAAAAATCCTAAACCTCACAGAAACAGCAAGAGAAAATCCTAAACCTCACAGAAACAGAATGAGAAAATCTTAAACCTCACAGAAATTATATGAGGAAATCCTAAACCTCACAGAAAATCCTAAACCTCACAGAAATGGGATGAGAAAATCCTAAACCTCACAGAAAATCCTAAACCTCATAGAAACGGCATGAGAAAATCAGAAATGGCACAAGAAAATCCTAAACTTCACAGAAGTTATATGAGAAAATCCTAAACTTCACGGAAATGACACGAGAAAATCCTAAACCTCACAGAAACAGCATGAGAAAATCCTAACCTCACAGAAAATCCTAAACCTCACAGAAAATCCTAAACCTCACAGAAACGGGATAAGAAAATCCTAAACCTCATAGAAATGGAATAAGAAAATCCTAAGCCTCACAGAAAATCCTAAACCTCACAGAAAAGGCACAGAAGAATCCTAAACCTCACAGAAACAGAGTGAGAAAATCCTAAACCTCATAGAAACAGCAGGAGAAAATCCTAAACCTCATAGAAATTACACAAGAAAATCCTAAACCTCACAGAAACAACTTGAGAAAATCCTAAACCTCACAGAAAATCTTAAACCTCACGGAAATGGCACAAGAAATCTTAAACCTCACGGAAAATCCTAAACCTCACAGAAATCCTAAACCTCAGAGAAATTACATGAGAAAATCCTAAACCTCACAGAAATGGAACAAGAAAATCCTAAACCTCCTAGAAAATCCTAAACCTCCCAGAAAATCCTAAACCTCCCAGAAACGACACGAGAAAATCCTAAACCCCGCAGAAACCTGATCTGTCACACAAACCCATCGAGCACAACTGGGAAATAACCACAAATACCTAATAGCTCAGGAGGAATTCTGTAGGAAAATTGGGTTAAAACCCCAAAGCCCTTGACCCCAAAACCCCAAAGCCCTTGACCCCAAAACCCCAAAGACCTTGACCCCAAAAACCCCAAAGCCCTTGACCCCAAATCGGTGTCAGAGTTTGGGAACATCCCACAGAAATAGGGTGAGGTGGAAACTGAGCTCTTTGAAGTTCAGCAGCAGCCCAGGAGCAGAGGACGCGGATTAGGGTGATTCATAAAGGGATTTTTCTGGCAGGGAGCTGCTGAGAAAATTCCCTGGAGCAGCCTGGAGGGGCTGTGGGGCCAGCAGGGCAGGAGGAAATCCTAAAGCTCAGAGAGACGGCGTGAGAAAATCCTAAAGCTCACAGAAATTATATGAGAAAATCCTAAACCTCACAGAAATTACATGAGAAAATCCTAAACCTCACAGAAATGACATGAGAAAATCCTAAACCTCACAGAAAACAGAATGAGAAAATCTTAAACCTCACAGAAAATCCTAAAGCTCAGAGAAACGGCGTGAGAAAATCCTAAAATTCACAGAAAATCCTAAACCTCACAGAAAATCCTAAACCTCACAGAAACTGAATGAGAATATCCTAAATCTCATAGAAATTACATTAGTAAATCCTAAACCTCACAGAAAATCCTAAGCCTCACAGAAAATCCTAAACCTGACAGAAATTACATGAGACAATCCTAAACCTGACAGAAACGACATGAGAAAATCCTAAACCTCACAGAAATGGCAAAGGAGAATCCTAAACCTCACAGAAAATCCTAAACCTCACAGAAACGGCGTGAGAAAATCCTAAACCTCACAGAAATTATATGAGAAAATCCTAAACCTCACAGAAATTATATGAGAAAATCCTAAACCTCACAGAAATTATATGAGAAAATCCTAAACCTCACAGAAAATCCTAAACCTCACAGAAACTATATACGAAAAAATCCTAAACCTCAGAGAAACGACATGAGAAAATCCTAAACCTCACAGAAACAGCTTGAGAAAATCCTAAACCTCATAGAAATTATAAGAGAAAATCCTAAACCTCACAAAAATGGCATGAGAAAATCCTAAACCTCATAGAAACAGAATGAGAAAATCCTAAAATTCAGAGAAACAGCATGAGAAAATCCTAAATTTCACAGAAAATCCTAAACCTCACAGAAAATCCTAAACCTCAGAGAAACAGGATGAGAAAATCCTAAACCTCACAGAAATTACATGAGAAAATCCTAAACCTCACAGAAAATCCTAAACCTCACAGAAATGGGATAAGAAAATCCTAAACCTCACAGAAAATCCTAAACCTCAGAGAAACAGGATGAGAAAATCTTAAAATTCACAGAAACGGCGTGAGAAAATCCTAAACCTCAGAGAAATTACATGAGAAAATCCTAAACCTCACTGAAAATCCTAAGCCTCACAGAAAATCCTAAACCTGACAGAAATTACATGAGAAAATCCTAAACCTCACAGAAAATCCTAAACCTCACAGAAATTGAATGAGAAAATCCTGTTTTGGGAATGGCAGAGATGGAAAAGATGAAAAAAGATGAAAAAACCCAATTTCCTCTCCCAAATTCCCTTTTTGGCAAGTTTGGGAATTCCCTCCCATCGTTTCAGGCTCTGATTTTGCGCAGATTTCATTCCTCCTGATATCCTTTTTACACCAAGATTTTGTTCTTGAGCTGCAGGAAGATCCAAAAATACAGAGATTTTTATCCCTGCTGTGAGAATAATTTTTTTTTAATTTAATAAAAAATTTTATAAAAAATTAATAAAAATTTTATAAAAAATTATTAAATTTTAAATAAAAATTAAATTAAAGGTAGTAAAAATTAATAAAAATTAATGAAAATTTAATAAGAATTTAATAAAAATAATAAAATTTTATTAAAAATTTAATAAAAAGAATTAAAATTTCAATAAAAGTTTAATCCCATTGGGAAAGAACTCCCAAAATGTTTGGCCAAACAATTTCTGGGCTGATTGTTCTCCTCAGGGATAATCTGAGATATTTCCTCATCGCTGCTCTGCTGGTTCCCAAGGGTTTTGTTGGCACAGCAGGGAGGAATATCAGAAAGAGAAACAGAAAAGATTTGGAAAATCAGAAAGAGGAAACAGAAAAGGAAACAGGAAGATTTGGAAAATCAGAAACAGAAAAGGAAACAGGAAGATTTGGAAAATCAGAAATAGAAGAGAAAACAGGAAGATTTGGAAAATCAGAAAGAGGAAACAGAAAAGGATTTGGAAAATCAGAAACAGAAAAGGAAACAGAAAAGATTTGGAAAATCAGAAACAGAAAAGGAAACAGAAAAGATTTGGAAAATCAGAAACAGAAAAGGAAACAGAAAAGATTTGGAAAATCAGAAACAGAAAAGGAAACAGAAAGATTTGGAAAATCAGAAACAGAAAAGGAAACAGAAAGATTTGGAAAATCAGAAACAGAAAAGGAAACAGAAAAGATTTGGAAAATCAGAAACAGAAAAGGAAACAGAAAGATTTGGAAAATCAGAAAGAGAAACAGAAAACAGAAAGATTTGGAAAATCAGAAAGAGAAACAGAAAGATTTGGAAAAACAGAAACAGAAAACAGAAAGATTTGGAAAATCAGAAACAGAAGCAGAAAGATTTGGAAAATCAGAAACAGAAAACAGAAAGATTTGGAAAATCAGAAAACAGAAAGATTTGGAAAATCAGAAAGAGAAACAGAAAGATCTGGAAAACCTGCAGATGTGACAAAGGCAAACATGGTGTGTTTCTCACAGAAATCCCCACAAAACTCTGCTTTTTGGGATGAAATTCCTTTCTTTTCCCAGCAGATGATCCTGGAGTGAGGGAAGCAGGCATTTAATTTTTTAAATTTTTAAAATTTTTTTTTAAATTTTTTAAAAATTTTTTTTAAATCTCCAGCAACCCCTTGGTCTAATTCCTGCCATTCCAGCTCTGTGACGTCCTGCAGGATTTCCAGCTGGAAGGACTCAAAGCAGTGGAAGCTGCAGCCACAGTTTGACCGAAATTGATCCCAAAAAAACCCCGAAAAAGGAGGAAAGTGGGTTTGCAGCCAGCTGGCTGAACAGGCAGAGAGAGGATGGAGAGGGAATGGGAAATCCTGTGGGGAAGGGAAGGGAATGGAATGGAATGGAATGGAATGGGATGGAATGGGATGGAATGGAGTGGAATGGAATGGAGTGGAATGGAGTGGAATGGAATGGAATGGAATGGAATGGAATGGAATGGAATGGAATGGAGTGGAATGGAATGGAATGGAGTGGAATGGAATGGAGTGGAATGGCATGGAATGGAATGGAATGGAACGCCATGGAATGGAATGGCATGGAATGGAATGGAATGGGATGGAATGGAAAGGAAAGGAATGGAATGGAGTGGAATGGAATGGAATGGAGTGGAATGGAGTGGAAAGGAAAGGAATGGAATGTAGTGGAAGGGAATGGGATGGAATGGAATGGGATGGAATGGAAAGGAATGGAGTGGAGTGGAGTGGAATGGAATGGGGTGGCATGGCATGGAGTGGAATGGAATGGGATGGAATGGAGTGGAATGGGATGGAAATGGAATGGGATGGAGTGGAGTGGAGTGGAATGGAATGTAATGGAATGGAATGGAGTGGAATGGAATGGAATGGAATGGGATGGAAATGGAATGGAATGGAGTGGAATGGAATGGAATGGAGTGGAATGGAATGGAATGGAATGGGATGGAATGGAATGGAGTGGAATGGAATGGAATGGGATGGAATGGAATGGAATGGAGTGGAATGGAATGGAGTGGAATGGAATGGGATGGAATGGAGTGGAATGGAATGGAATGGAATGGAATGGAGTGGAATGGAATGGAATGGAATGGAATGGAGTGGAATGGAATGGAAAGGAATGGTGTGGAATGGAGTGGAATGGAATGGAATGGAATGGAGTGGAATGGAATGGAATGGAATGGGATGGAAATGGAACGGGATGGAGTGGAGTGGAGTGGAGTGGAGTGGAGTGGAATGGAATGGAATGGCATGGCATGGAGTGGGATGGAGTGGAATGGAATGGAATGGAATGGAATGGAATGGGATGGAGTGGAGTGGAGTGGAATGGAATGTAAGGGAATGGAATGGAGTGGAATGGAGTGGAATGGAGTGGAATAGAGTGGGATGGAATGGAATGGAATGGGATGGAAATGGAACGGGATGGAGTGGAGTGGAGTGGAATGGAATGGAATGGCATGGCATGGAGTGGAATGGGATGGAATGGAATGGAATGGAATGGAGTGGGATGGAGTGGAATGGAATGGAATGGAATGGGATGGAATGGAATGGAATGGAATGGGATGGAGTGGAATGGAGTGGAATGGAATGGAAAGGAATGGAAGGGAATGGAGTGGAATGGAATGGAATGGAGTGGAATGGGATGGAGTGGAATGGAGTGGAATGGAATGGAATGGAATGGAATGGAAAGGAATGGAAGGGAATGGAGTGGAATGGAATGGAATGGAGTGGAATGGGATGGAGTGGAATGGAGTGGAATGGGGTGGAATGGAATGGAATGGAATGGAATGGAATGGAATGGAATAGAGTAGAATGGGAATGGAATGGAATGGAGTGGAATGGAAAGGAAAAAGGAAAGGAAAAGAAAGGAAAAAGGAAAGGAAAAAGGAGGAAAGGAGAAGGGAGAAGAGAGAGGAGAGAAGAAAGGAAAGGAGGAAGGAAAGGAGAAAGGGAAGTTTCAGGGAAGGAAAGAAGAAAGAGGAAAGAAGAAAGAGGAAAGGAAAGGAAAGGAATGGAAAGGAAAGGGGAAAGGAAAGGGGAACGGAAAAAGGAAAGGAAAATTTCAGGAAAGTTTCAGGAAAGGGACGGGAAGGGAAGGAAAAAGGAAAGAGGAGAGGAAAGGAATAAGGAGGAAAGGAGAAAGGAGAAGAGAAAGGACAGGAGAAAGTAAAGGAGAAAGGAAAGGAGAAAGGGAAGTTTCAGGGATGTTTCAGGAAAGGAAAGGAAAGGACAGGAAAAAGGAGGAAAGGAAAGGAAAGGAAAGGAAAGGAAAGGAAAGGAAAGGGGAAAGGAAAAAGGAAAAAGTTCAGTTCAAAAAAGCTCTTACACCTGCCTGGCGTGCTCGCAGGGGTCACAGTTGTCCAGGTAGTTGTAGCGGATGGTGTCGGTGGGATTCCTGTCGGCTGAACGCCAGGGAGGGAGTTCCTTTTTCCCCCTGGCTGCTCCCCCTCCTGCCACGGGAATTGTCCTCTCTGGGGTGTTGCTTTTCACTGGCTGCACGTCAATGACGATGAACTCGTCCTTGGAAGGAGTCTGAATGTGAGAGATGAAAGGAGAAAATCGCTTTTAGCCCGCGGTGAGAACCAGGCTGGCCTGAATTTGGAGTTAATAATTGGGAATTAACTCAGAATTGCTGTCTGTGGTCTCCATTAGGGTTGGAATGAGATGAGCTTTAAGGTCCTTTTTAACCCAAACCATGCTGTGCTCCTCCTGTCAGGAGAACAAATAAACCAAACAAATAAACCTGGAAAATGTCGGGAAATAAGTGTTTATTTGTTGAACTCTGGTGGTAAAAGTGAAATCCTGACCAGGGACAATCCTGCCATGGGAAAATTAATTATTATTGACCAGAAAGAGGCTCTGCTTGATCCCATAACCCACATTAGGATTTCAATTTTAAACATTTTAACCTGAGATGAATCATCCAGTGGGGGAAATTTCCTTCAAACCACAGGGCTGAGCTCTGAATTCAGAGCAGGAGGATCCCAAAACCATCAGGAGGCAGAACCAACCCTAATCTCCATTAGGGTTGGAATGAGATGAGCTTTAAGGTCCTTTTTAACCCAAACCATGCTGTGCTCCTCCTGTCAGGAGAGCAAATAAACCAAACAAATAAACCTGGAAAATGTCGGGAAATAAATGTTTATTTGTTTAACTCTGGTGGTAAAAGTGAAAACCTGACCAGGGACAATCCTGCCATGGGAAAATTAAAATTTTAAAATTAAAATTTTAAAGATTTTAACCTGAGATTAATCACCTTCTAGCCATCCTGTGGGGGAATTTCCTTCAAATCACAGGGCTGAGCTCTGAATTCAGAGCAGGAGGATCCCAAAACCATCAGGAGGCAGAACCAACCCTAATCTCCATTAGGGTTGGAATGAGATGAGCTTTAAGGTCCTTTTTAACCCAAACCATGCTGTGCTTCTCCTGTCAGGAGAACAAATAAACCAAACAAATAAACCTGGAAAATGTCAGGTTTTATTTGTTGAACTCTGGTGGTAAAAGTGAAATCCTGACCAGGGACAATCCTGCCATGGGAAAATTAATTATCATTGACCAGAAAGAGGCACTGCTTGATCCCATAACCCACATTAGGATTTCAATTTTAAAGATTTTAACCTGAGATTAATCACCTTCTAGCCATCCTGTGGGGGAATTTCCTTCCAATCACAGGGCTGAGCTCTGAATTCAGAGCAGGAGGATCCCAAACCCATCAGGAGGCAGAACCAACCCTAATCTCCATTAGGGTTGGAATGAGATGAGCTTTAAGGTCCTTTTTAACCCAAACCATGCTGTGCTCCTCCTGTCAGGAGAGCAAATAAACCAAACAAATACACCTGGAAAATGTTGGGAAATAAATGTTTATTTGTTGAACTGTGGTGGTAAAAGTGAAAACCTGATCAGGGACAATCCTGTCATGGGAAAATTAATTATTATTGACCAGAAAGAGGCAGTGGTTGATCCCATAACCCACATTAGGATTTCAATTTTAAACATTTTAACCCGAGATTAATCATCCTGTGGGGGAATTCCCTTCCAATCACAGGGCTGAGCTCTGAATTCAGAGCAGGAGGATCCCAAACCCACCAGGAGGCAGAACCAAACCCATTTCTCCCTCCTTTCTCACCCACCTTGGGCCTGGTGAGGCGCAGCTCCCTCACCATCTCGATGTAGTGTTTTTTCCAGACTCCCTGCTCGAAGGGTGTGGGGCAGAAGTTGAGGTACCACCCGAAACGGAGGCATTTCAGCATCCACAGCTGGTCCAGCTCGGCCAGGTGCTTCCAGTGCCAGCTCACCTGTGAATCGCCAGGGGAAAACCGCGGGGTTTGAGGCATTTCGAGATTTTGGGCACTGATTTCTGTGCTGGGGATGTAATTCCCACATGTCCTTCAATGAATTGGGGTTTTTGCACTGTTAATGCTCAATTTCAACCTTTGGTTAAACCATCTCAACCTTTGGTTAAACCATCTCAACCTCTGATTAAACCATTTCAACCTTTGGTTAAACCATTTCAACCTCTGGTTAAACCATTTCAACCTCTGATTAAACCATCTCAACCTTTCAAGGCCTTCTTGACAGCTCAGAATATTCTGTGATTCTGAGTCCTTTGATTCTGTGCTTCTCAGGCCTTCCCAGCTCAGGATATTCTGTGATTTTGAGTAATTTCTATTTTCTCCCTGCCTGGGAATGAGTTTCATCCACATGAAATGCTGGAAAAAGTTACCAAAACAAGGCTTAGCCGAGCTGAGATTTTAATATATTCCTAAATTATACAGAATATGACCAAGTGCAGCAATAATGTCACTGAGAGCTGAATTTATTGGTTCAAAACTACATCTCACAGCATTTTAGGGCATGCAAACTGGTATTTGGAGTCTCAACCACAGTGCTCCAAAGCCCATCTGTCATTTTCTGCCTCTCCACATCCAACACTTGACCCTCAGGCATTTTAAAGGATCTGTTTTCCTTCAAGGATCAAGTGTTGTTCTTTGCAGAAGCACAAGGCAGTATTTCTCAAAGAATTAAAGGCTCTGCACGCAGTGAAAAGTATTTTAGAGGAATGTGATTTTCAGGAAGTGCCAGGCTTCATTTTTGGGAATAATCACTTGAAAATGCCACATTTAAAACACTTCAGAACCGAGCAGCTAAAATTACTCTTCGCTTCCACAAATCTTGGCCAAGCTGTCCTAATTTAGGATCTGAAGAACAAACATCAGGCTGCTGAGTCAGAAGCCCTTTTATCTTCACCAAAAATCAGTGTTTTCCTATTTTTTTTAACAGTTTTGAGCTGGTTTTCTGAACCTTGGGCAGGTGTTGGTTTTTTTATTTCACCTGTGCACATCGGCAGAGGCTCCGTGGGTCCAGGAAGGAGAAGATGTACAAGGATAGGATTCGAGGGAGTTTTGTGGTGAAGTCCACAGCCTCGGTGGGAATTCGGGTTTGGAGCTGCTTGGCACAGAATTTCTGCTGGGAAAGCGAGCAGCGTTCCAGCAGATCCACCAGGATCCTCCTCCTCTGGCCGTCTGTCCACTTGTCAAACTGGAAAAGAGAAAAAAAAAGAAAATAAGAAAGAAAAATAAAAGGAGTTTCGGGGGGCAGAGGAACCGGAGATTCAGCTTCTTAAAATAAAAGGAGGCGAGGGTTTTATTAAAAAGTGCACAACCAGCAGCTTCTGGTGACTCACAGACTGCTGGGAATAAACAGAGAGGCGACATGAAAAGGAACTCTGAAGCCACGTAATGATTTCTAATCCTCAAAGGATGCAGCATGGCCTGGGATGATCCAGGATTCTCTTGGGCTTTAAAAGGATTTTTGCTCCCAGGACCAACTCGGGGCCTTGGCTTCCCTCAGGGAAAGGTGGAAACTCTTATGTGAGTTCACAGTAGGCCCAAAATTATGAACCTTTTGCTGATTATTTGCCTTTCCTGACACTTTCACAGCCCCCAGCTCTGCAATCTCAGAGTATCTCACAATTTGTGAAGTATTTCCCCTCACAATTTATAAAATTTTCCCTCACAAAACCCACCGCACAGGGGAGAAATCCCCATCATGAGGAGCAGAGCTGAGGGAAACCTCATGAGGGGAATTATGAACTTGTCGCTGACTATTTGCCTTTCCTGACACTTCCACAAATCTCAAAATTTGTAAGGTATTTTTCCTCACAATTTGTAAGCTATTTTCCCTCACAATTTGTAAAATATTTTCCCCTCACATTTCCTACCGCACAGGAGGAGCGGAGCGGAGGGAAACGGAGTGTCTTGTGAGGGGAATTATGAACTTGTTGCTGATTATTTGCCTTTCCTGTCACTTCCACAGTCCTCACCACTGCAATCTTAGAGAATCTCACAACTTGTAAAGTATTTTTCCTCACAATTTGTAAAGTATTTTTCCTCACAATTTGTAAAATTTTCCCTCACAAATCCCACCACACAGGGGAGAAATCCCCATCGTGAGGAACAGAGCAGAGGGAAACTGAGTGTCTTGTGAGGGGAATTAAGAATTTGTTGCTAGTTATTTGCCTTTCCTGACACTTCCACAGTCCCCAGCTCTGCAATCTCAGAGTATCTCACAATTTGTGAAGTGTTTTTCCTCACAATTCGTAAAATTTCCCTCACAAATCCCACCGCAGAGGGGAGAAATCCCCATCATGAGGAGCAGAGCTGAGGGAAACCTCGTGAGGAGAATTATGAACTTGTTGCTGATTATTTGCCTTTCCTGACACTTCCGCAGCCCTCACCGCTGCAATCTCATAGTATCTCACAACTTGTAAAGTATTTTTCCTCACAATTTGTAAAATATTTTCCCTCACAAATCCCACTGCACAGGGGGCGAAATCCCTGCCGTGAGGAGCTGAATGGAGGGAAACCTTGTGAGGGGAATTATGAACTTGTTGCTGATTATTTGCCTTTCCTGTCACTTCCACAGCCCTCACCACTGCAATCTTACAGTATCTCACAATTTGTGAAGTGTTTTTCCTCACAATTTGCAAAATTTTCCCTCACAAATCCCACCACACAGGAGAGAAATCCCCATTGTGAGGAGCAGAGCTGAGGGAAACCTCGTGAGGAGAATTATGAACTTGTTGCTGATTACTTGCCTTTCCTGTCACTTCCACAGCCCTCACCACTGCAATCTCATAGTATCTCACAACTTGTAAAGTATTTTTCCTCACAATTTGTAAAATATTTTCCCTCACAAATCCCACTGCACAGGGGGCGAAATCCCTGCCGTGAGGAGCTGAATGGAGGGAAACCTTGTGAGGGGAATGATGAACTTGTTGCTGATTATTTGCCTTTCCTGTCACTTCCACAGCCCTCACCACTGCAATCTTAAAGTATCTCACAATTTGTGAAGTGTTTTTCCTCACAATTTGCAAAATTTTCCCTCACAAATCCCACCACACAGGAGAGAAATCCCCATTGTGAGGAGCAGAATGGAGGGAAACCTCGTGAGGGGAATTAAGAACTCATTGCTGATTATTTACCTTTCCTGACACTTCCACAGCCCCCAGCTCCACAATCTCACAGTATCTCACAATTTGTGAAGTATTTTTCCTTACAATTTGCAAAATTTTCCCTCACAAATCCCACCACAATCCCCATCATGAGGAGCAGAGCTGAGGGAAACCTTGTGAGGAGAATTCACAGCAGCTAAGTCCCAAAGATTTCTCCCAGCTTTTCCAGGCTCACTGCAGGTACCTAAAGAGGAGAATTAAATATATGTGGGAGGATTTCAGCACTCAGGTGAGGTGGCTTTGCCAGGGCTGAGCAAACAGGGTGGGAGTGATGGCGGCTGGGGTTTTGCTGATAGCAGGGATGGGAAAGGCCCTGTCAGCAAAACCTCCTGACCTCATCCCGAAATCGCTGCTGTCTGGCTCCAAACCTGCTGCCAGGAGGGAGGAAAAGTCTAGGGGTGGCTGTGGATGAAGGCAGGAATGGCAAGAATTCCCAGTGGGAATGGCAGGAATTCCCAGTGGGAATGGCAGGCAGCAGAGTGGGAGGGTTGGAGATGGTCAGATTGCTGAGGGGAAATGTGGATTTTGCTTCATCCTGTCTGCAGGAGTTTGTAGGGATGGGAAAAGGGAAGGGATTGAAATTAAAAGTGGAAAGATTTGGATGGGATTTTGGGAGAAATCCTTCCTTGGGAGTAGCAGGAATTCTCGGTGGGAGCAGCAGACAGCAGGCTGGGGTGGTTGGAGATGGTCACATTCCTGAGGGGAAATGTGGATTTTGCTTCACTCTGTCTACAGGAGTGAGTAAAGACAGGACAAGGGGAAGGGTTTGAAATTAAAAATGGAAAGATTTCGATGGGATATTGGCAGAAATCCTTCCCCAGAGCAGCAGGAATTCCCTGTGGGGGCAGCAGGCCTCAGGGTGGGAGGGTTGGACATGATCAGATTGCTGAGGGGAAATGTGGATTTTGCTTCAAAGTGTGGAGAGACAGGACAAGGGGAAGGGTTTGAAACTTACTTAAAAAGGGAAGATATAGATGGGATATTGAGAGAAATCCTTCCCAGGAGCAGCAGGAATTCCTGGTTGGAGGAATTCATTCTCCAGGTTGGAGATGGTCAGATTCCTGAGGGAAAATGTAGATTTTCCTTCATCCTGTCTGTGTAGAGACAAGGGGAAGGGTTTGAAACTGAAAGGGAAATATATAGATGGGATATTGGGAGAAATCCTTCCCTGGGAGCAGCAGGAATTCCCAGTGGGAACAGCAGGTTGGAGATGGTCAGATTGCTGAGGGGAAATGTGGATTTTACTTCATCCTGTCTGCAAGAGTGTGTAAAAACAGGGCAAGGAGAAGAGTTTGAGACTGAAAGAGGAAAGATTTTGATGGGATATTGGGAGAAATCCTTCCTTGATAGCAGCAGGAATTGCCGGTGGGAATGGCAGACAGCAGGGTGGGACATGATCAGATTGCTGAGGGGAAATGTGGATTTTGCTTCATCCTGTCTACAGGAGTTTGTAGGGATGGGAAAAGGGAAGGGATTGAAATTAAAAGAGGAAAGATTTCGATGGGATATTGGCAGAAATCCTTCCCCAGAGCAGCAGGAATTCCCGGTGGGAGCAGCAGACAGCAGGGTGGGATGGTTGGAGATGGTCAGATTGCTGAGGGGAAATGTGGATTTTGCTTCAAAATGTGTAGAGACAGGACAAGGGGAAGGGTTTGAAACTGAAAGAGGAAAGATTTTGATGGGATATTGGGAGAAATAATTCCCAGGAGCAGCAGGAATTCCCAGTGGGAACAGCAGGTTGGAGATGGTCAGATTCCTGAGGGGAAATGTGGAATTTGCTTCATCCTGTCTGTGTAGAGATGGGAAAAGGGGAAAGGTTTGAAACTGAGAGAGGAAAGATTTCAATGGGATTTTGGGAGCAATCCTTCCTGGGAGGGTGGGGAAGCCCTGGAAGACAATTCCCAGAGAAAATGTGGATCCCCAGAAGTGTCCAAGGGCAGGATGGACAGGGCGTGGATCAGCCTGGGACAGCGGGAGGTGTTGGGGTTGGAATGGGATGAGCAATGGGATTTGAGGTGTTGGGGTTGGAATGGGATGAGCAATGGGATTGAAGGTGTTGGGGTTGGAATGGGATGAAGGATGGGATTGAAGGTGTTGGGGTTGGAATGGGATGAAGGATGGGATTTGAGGTGTTGGGGTTGGAATGGGATGAGTGATGGGATTTAGGTTTTTGGGGTTGGAATGGGATGACATTTAAGGTCCTTCCCACCCCAATCTCCAGAATTCCATGAAACTCCTCACGCAGCCTCACAGACCCAAAATCACCTTTTTCCCAAAGGGAAAACGGAGCAGTTTGGGGAATTTCCCTCCTTGGGGAATTCTGCTTTTCCCTGTTTGTTTTATTCTCATCCAACA
>NC_139483.1:111002676-111013499 GCF_008360975.1 Lichenostomus cassidix | reverse complement strand
AAATTTCAAAATAAATCCCAAAATTTCAAAATAAATCCCAAAATTTCCAAACCCCAAATCCCAAAATGTCAAAATAAATCCCAAAATTTCAAAATAAATCCCAAAATTTCAAAATCCCAAAATTTCAAAATAAATCCCAAAATTTCAAAATAAATCCCAAAATTTCCAAATCCCAAATCCCAAAATTTCCAAATCCCAAATCCCAAAATTTCAAAATAAATCCCAAAATTTCCAAATAAATCCCAAAATTTCAAAATAAATCCCAAAATTTCAAAATAAATCCCAAAATTTCAAAATAAATCCCAAAATTTCCAAATCCCAAATCCCAAAATTTCAAAATAAATCCCAAAATTTCAAAATAAATCCCAAAATTTCAAAAATACCAAAAAACAAAATTTCAAAATAAATCCCAAAATTTCAAAATAAATCCCAAAATTTCAAAATAAATCCCAAAATTTCAAAATAAATCCCAAAATTTCAAAATCCCAAATCCCAAAATTTCAAAATAAATCCCAAAATTTCAAAATAAATCCCAAAATTTCAAAATCCCAAATCCCAAAATTTCAAAAATCCCAAAATTTCAAAATAAATCCCAAAATTTCAAAATCCCAAAATTTCAAAATAAATCCCAAAATTTCAAAATAAATCCCAAAATTTCAAAATCCCAAATCCCAAAATTTCCAAATAAATCCCAAAATTTCAAAAATCCCAAATCAGGCAGGTTGGGACTTGTGAGATGTTTTTGTTTTAAAATAATTCCTTTTGGTTTTGTTTTCTAATTATTTCTCTGTTTTTATTTTATAATTATTTCTTTGTTTTTATTTTCTAATTATTTCTTTGTTTTTATTTTACAATTTTTTCTTTGTTTTTATTTTCTACTTATTTCTCTGTTTTTATTTTCTAATTATTTCTTCATTTTTATTTTATAATTATTTCTTTGTTTTTATTTTATAATTATTCTTTTGTTTTATTTTCTAATTATTCCTTTTGTTTTTATTTTACAATTTTTTCTTTGTTTTCATTTTATATTTTTCTTTGTTTTTCTTTTACAATTTTTTTCTTTTTTTTTTATTTTGTAATTATTTCTTTGGTTTTAATAATTATTCCTTTGTTTTGTTTTATAATTTTTCTTCGTTTTTATTTTACAATTATTTCTTTGTTTTTATTTTATAATTATTTCTTTGTTTTTATTTTACAATTTTTCCTTTGTTTTTATTTTATTATTTCTTTGTTTTTATTTTACACAATTTTTCCTTTGTTTTTATTTTATACAATTCCTCCTTTGTTTTTGTTTTATAATGCTAATTAATGCTAATTAATGCTAATTAATGCTAATTAATGCTAATTATCCCAGGGAGCTGCTGAGTCACCCCAGGCTGGTTTCAGGGCTGAAATGTGGATTTTATACAAATATTTTGGGTGTAATTAAATAATTAATGGGATTTCCTTGATTGCACCAGCTTTGGGTGGAGTTGGAGTGAAACCAACTTTGCTTCCACTCAATTCTTCCATTTTCCATTAATTCTTCCATTTTTTCATTAAATTCTTCCATTTTCCATTCATTTATTCCATTTTTTATTCAATTCTTCCATTTTCCATTAATTCTTCCATTCAATTCTTCCATTTTTTCATTAAATTCTTCCATTTTCCATTAAATTCTTCCATTTTCCATTCATTTATTCCATTTTTCATTAAATTCTTCCATTTTCCATTAAATTCTTCCATTTTCCAGTCAATTCTTCCATTAAATTCTTCCATTTTCCATTAAATTCTTCATTCAGTTCTTCCATTTTCTCTTAAATTCTTTTATTTTCCATTCATTTCTTCCATTTTCCATTAAATTCTTCCATTAAATTCTTCCATTTCCCATTCAATTCTTCCATTTAGTTCTTCCATTTTCCATTAATTTCTTCCATTTGGTTTTTCCATTTTCCATTCATTTCTTCCATTTTCTATTAAATTCTTCCATTTGGTTTTTCCATTTTCCATTGAATTCCATTCAGTTCTTCCATTTTCCATTCAATTCTCCATTTGGTTTTTCCATTCAATTATTCAATTTTCCATTAAATTCTTCCATTTCCCATTAAGTTCTTCCATTTTCCACTCAATTCTTCCATTCAATTCTTCCATTTTCCATTAAATTCTTCCATTAAATTCTTCCATTTCCCACTCAATTCTTCCATTTAGTTCTTCCATTTTCCATTCAGTTCTTCCATTTTCCATTAAGTTCTTCCATTTTCTCTTAAATTCTTCCATTTTCCATTCCATTCTTCCATTAAATTCTTCCATTTTCCATTCAATTCTCCATTCATTTCTTCAATTTTCCACTCACTTCTTCCATTCAGTTCTTCCTTTTTCCATTAAATTCCTCCATTTTCCACTCAATTCTTCCGTTTTCCACCCAAATCTTCCACTTTCTCTTAAATTCTTCCATTTTCAATTCAATTCTTCCATTTTCCACTCAATTCTTCCATTAAATTCTTCCATTTTCCATTAAACTCTTCCATTAAATTCTTCCATTTCCCATTCAATTCTCCATTTGGTTTTTCCATTTTCCATTCAATTCTTCCATTTTCCATTAAATTCCATTAAATTCTTCCATTTTCCATTCAATTCTTGCATTTGTTTTTTCCATTTTCCATTCAATTCTTCCATTAAATTCTTCCACTTTCCATTCAAATCTTTCATTTTCCATTAAATTCTTCCATTCATTTCTTCCATTTTTCATTAAATTCTTCCATTAAATTCTTCCATTTTCCATTCAATTCTTCCATTCAATTCTTCCGTTTTCTCTTAAATTCTTTTATTTTCCATTCAGTTCTTCCATTAAATTCTTCCATTTTCCATTCAATTCTTCCATTTTCCATTAAATTCTTCCATTCAGTTTTTCCATTTTCCATTCAATTCTCCATTTGGTTTTTCCATTCAATTATTCAATTTTCCATTAAATTCTTCCATTTTCCATTAAATTCTTCCATTTGGTTCTTCCATTTTCCATTCAATTCTTCCATTTTCTATTAAATTCTTCCATTTTCCATTCAATTCTTCCATTAAATTCTTCCATTTCCCATTTAATTCTTCCATTTTCCATTCAGTTCTTCCATTCAGTTCTTCGATTTTCTATTCAGTTCTCCATTTTCCATTAAATTCTCCAATAATTTCTTCCATTTTCCATGAAATTCCACTCAGTTCTTCCATTTTCCATTCAGTTCTTCCATTCAATTCTTCCATTTTCCATTAAATTCTCCATTAAATTCTTCCATTTTCTCTTAAATTCTTCCATTCAATTCTTCTATTTTCCACTCAATTCTTCCATTCAATTCTTCCATTTTCCACTCAATTCTTCCATTAAATTCTTCCATTTTCCATTCAATTCTTCCATTCAGTTCTTCCATTTTCCATTCAGTTCTTCCATTTTCCATTAAATTCTTCCATTTTCCATTCAGTTCTTCCATTTTCTCTTAAATTCTTCCATTTTCCACTCAATTCTTCCATTTTCCATTCAATTCTTCCATTCATTTCTTCCATTTTCCATTCAATTCTCCATTTGGTTTTTCCATTTTCCATTAAATTCTTCCATTTTCCACTCAATTCTTCCATTTTCCATTCAGTTCTTCCATTTAGTTCTTCCTTTTTCCATTAAATTCTTCCATTTGTTTTTTCCATTTTCCATTCAATTCTTCCATTAAATTCTTCCACTTTCCATTCAATTCTCCATTTGGTTTTTCCATTTTCCATTAAATTCTCCATTCAGTTCTCCATTTTCCATTCAATTCCATTAAATTCTTCCATTTTCCATTAAATTCTTCCATTTTCCATTCAATTCTTGCATTTGTTTTTTCCATTTTCCATTCAATTCTTCCATTAAATTCTTCCATTTTCCATTCAAATCTTTCATTTTCCATTCAATTCTTCCATTCATTTCTTCCATTTTCCATTAAATTCTTCCATTAAATTTCTCCATTTTCCACTCAATTCTTCCATTCGGTTTTTCCATTTTCCATTAAATTCTTCCATTTTCCATTAAATTCTCCATTTGGTTTTTCCATTTTCCACTCAATTCTTCCATTTTCCATTAAATTCTTCCATTTTCTCTAAATTCTTCCATTCATTTCTTCAATTTTCCATTAAATTTTTCCATTAAATTCTTCCATTTTCCATTCAGTTCTCTCATTTTTAATTAAATTCTTCCATTTTCTCTTAAATTCTTCCATTAAATTCTTCCATTTTCCACTCAATTTTTCCCCTCAATTCCTCCACCTTCCACTCATCTCCTCCACAAACTTTTTAAAAAAATCCCCAAAAAACAGGATTAAAACTCCAAAACTCCCAGAAAAACTTCCCAACCTCACCCAGCAGAGCTCAGATCGTTTCTAAAAACAAAAATATAAAATATTTTAAATATTTCCAACCTTTTTAATGTGGTTTTTTCTGGTTTTTTTTGGATTCCAGGGAAAGAAGGAAAATCCTTGGATTTGTTAATTTGTCATCATGGAGTCAACGGTGTGGGAATGTGGTTGAGTAAAATTAAATTTTAATTATTTAATTCGCAAAATCGAGGATTGAGAGGAAAGAAAATATAAAAAAAGAAATATTTTTGTCTCAACTTCATCATCTCCTGGATTGAGAAGAAAGAAAAAATAATTTAAAAAAAGGAATATTTTTGTCTCAACTCCATCACCTCCTGGATTTAAATATTTAATTCACAGAGGATTGAGAAGAAAGAAAAAATAAAAAAAGATATTTTGTCTAAACTTCATAATTTCCTGGAT
This sequence comes from Lichenostomus cassidix, assembly GCF_008360975.1. NCBI lineage: Eukaryota > Metazoa > Chordata > Aves > Passeriformes > Meliphagidae > Lichenostomus > Lichenostomus cassidix. The sequence goes on along the minus strand of NC_139483.1, from coordinate 111,008,727 downwards.
TGAGAAGAAAGAAAAAATAATTAAAAGGAATATTTTTGTCTCAACTCCATCATTTCCTGGTTGAGAAGAAAAAATAAAAAAGGAATATTTTGTCTCAACTCCATCACCTCCTGGATTTAAATATTTAATTCACAGAGGATTGAGAAGAAAGAAAAAATAATTAAAAAATAAAAATATTTTTTGTCTCAACTCCATCATTTCCTGGATTGAGAGGAAAGAAAAAAATAAAAAATAAAAATATTTCTTGTCTCAACTCCATCATCTCCTGGATTTAATTCACAAAATAGAGGATTGAGAAGAAATTAAAAATAAAAAATGAAAATATTTCTTGTCTCAACTCCATAATTTCCTGGATTTAATTCACAAAACAGAGGATTGAGAAGAAAGAAAAAAATAAAAATTAAAAGGAATATTTTTGTCTCAATTCCATCATCTCCTGGGTTGAGAGGAAAGAAAAAATAAAATATAAAGAGAATATTTTTTGTCTCAACTTCATCACCTCCTGGATTTAAATATTTAATTCACAAAATAGAGGATTTGAGAAGAAAGAAAAAAATTTTTAAAAAAAGGAATATTTTTGTCTCAACTCCATCATTTCCTGGATTGAGAAGAAAGAAAAAATAATTTAAAAAAAGGAATATTTTTGTCTCAACTCCATCACCTCCCGGATTTAAATATTTAATTCACAGAGGATTGAGAAGAAAGAAAAAATAATTAAAAAATAAAAATATTTTTTGTCTCAAGTCCATTATCTCCTGGATTAAACTGAGGATGTTGAATTTAAAAATTATTGCAGTTTGGAGGAACTTAAAGCAAAGTCTGGAAATATCAAAATAAAAATCACAAATCAATGAGGAAAACCTGGAAAATTTGAATATTTTCCTGGAAATATTGAAATAAAAATCAGAGATCGGTGGGGAGAACCTGGAAAATCTGAATATTTTATTGGAAATATCGAAATTAAAATCAGAGATCAATAGGGAAAAGCAGAAAATTTGGATTATTTTCCTGGAAATATTGAAATGAAAATCAGAGATCGATGAGGAAAAGCTGGAAAATCTGAATATTTCCCTGGAAACACTGAAATAAAAATCACAAATCAATACAGAGAAGCTGGAAAATCTGAATATTTCCCTGGAAAAATCACAATAAAAACCCCAAATCCATGTGGAGAAGCTTTAAAATTTGAATATTTTCCTGGAAATATTGAAATAAAAATCACAGATTGATGAGAAAAAGCTGGAAAATCTGAATATTTCCCTGGAAAAACCACAATAAAACCCCAAATCCACGAGGAAAACCTGGAAAATCTGAATATTTCCCTGGAAATACCACAATAAAAATCCCAGATTGGTGAAGAAAACCTGGAAAATCTGAATATTCCCCGGAAAAACCCCAATAAAAACCCCAAATCCACGAAGAAAACCTGAAAAATCTGAATAATTCACTGGAAACATCACAATAAAAACCCCAAATCCACGAGGAAATCCTGAAAAATCTGAATATTTCCCTGGAAATATCGAAATAAAAATCCCAGATCCATGAGGAGAAGCTGGAAAATTTGAAAAATTTCCTGGAAATATTGAAATAAAAATCACAGATCAGTGAGGAGGAGCTGGAAGATTTAAACATTTTCCTGGAAATATTGAAATAAAAATCCCAGGTCAATGGGGAAAAGCTGGAAAATTTGAATAATTCCCTGGAAACATCACAATAAAAACCCCAAATCCATGGAGAGAAGTTGGGAAATCTGAATATTTCCCTGGAAATATCACAATAAAAACCCCATATCAATGAGGAAAAGCTGGAAACTCTGAATATTTCCCTGGAAATACTGAAATAAAAATCACAAATCCACAAGGAAAACCTGGAAAATCTGAATATTTCCCTGGAAATATCGAAATAAAAACCCCAAATCCTTGAGGAAAAGCTGGGAAAATCTTCATATTCCCCAGAAAAACCCCAAAAAAACCCCAAATCCACGAGGAAATCCTGGAAAATCTGAATATTTCCCTGGAAAACCCCAATAAAAACCCCAAATCTGCGAGGAAAATCTGGAAGATTTGAAGGATTGAATCTTTTCCTGGAAATACTGAAAGAAAAACCCCAAATCCATGAAGAAACCTGGAAAATCTGAATATTTCCCTGGGAAACCCCAAGAAAAAACCCCAAATCCACGAGGAACAGCTGGGAAAATCTGAATATTCCCTGGAAATATCGAAATAAAACCCCCAGATTGGTGAAGAAAACCCGGAAAATCTGAATATTTCCCTGGAAAAATCACAATAAAAATCAGATTGATGACGAGGAGCTGGAAAATCTGACTATTCCCCAGAAAAACCCCAAAACCCCAAATCCTTGAGGAAAAACTGGGAAAATCTGACTATTTCCCCAGAAAAACCCCAAAAAAACCCCAAACCCCGCGGCTCAAACCCGGACTAGCCCCAAACCCACGGGGAACATCTGGAAAATCTGAATATTCCCTGGAAAAACCCCAATAAAAACCCCAAATCCACGAGGAAAACCTTCATATTCCCTGTAAAAACCCCAAAAAAACCCCAAATCCACGAGGAAAATCTTCATATTCCCCAGAAAAACCCCAATAAAAACCCCAAATCCACAAGGAAAACCCGGAAAATCTTCATATTTCCCTGGAAAACCCCAATAAAAACCCCAAATCTGCGAGGAAAATCTGGAAGATTTGAAGGATTGAATCTTTTCCTGGAAATACTGAAAGAAAAACCCCAAATCCATGAAGAAAACCTGGAAAATCTGACTATTCCCTGGGAAAACCCCAATAAAAACCCCAAATCCACGAGGAACAGCTGGAAAAATCTGAATATTTCCTGGAAATATCGAAATAAAACCCCCAGATTGGTGAAGAAAACCCGGAAAATCTGAATATTTCCCTGGAAAAATCACAATAAAAATCCCAGATTGATGACGAGGAGCTGGAAAATCTGACTATTCCCCAGAAAAACCCCAAAAAAACCCCAAATCCTTGAGGAAAAACTGGGAAAATCTGACTATTTCCCCAGAAAAACCCCAAAAAAACCCCAAACCCCGCGGCTCAAACCCGGACTAGCCCCAAACCCACGGGGAACATCTGGAAAATCTGAATATTCCCTGGAAAAACCCCAATAAAAACCCCAAATCCACGAGGAAAACCTTCATATTCCCTGTAAAAACCCCAAAAAAACCCCAAATCCACGAGGAAAATCTTCATATTCCCCAGAAAAACCCCAATAAAAACCCCAAATCCACAAGGAAAACCCGGAAAATCTTCATATTTCCCTGGAAAACCCCAATAAAAACCCCAAATCCGCGAGGAAGATCTGGAAGATTTGAAGGATTGAATCTTTTCCTGGAAATACTGAAATAAAAACCCCAAATCCACAAGGAACATCTGACTATTTCCCCATAAAAACCCCAATAAAACCCCAAATCCACGAGGAAAACCTTCATATTCCCCAGAAAAACCCCAATAAAAACCCCAAATCCACGAGGAAAATCTTCATATTCCCCAGAAAAACCCCAATAAAAACCCCAAAATCCACGAGGAAAACCCGGAAAATCTGACTATTTCCCAGAAAAACCCCAAAAAACCCCCAAATCCACGCGGAAAACCTTCATATTCCCTGTAAAAACCCCAAAAAAACCCCAAATCCCGCCGCTCAAACCCGGACTAGCCCCTTTCCCCATACAGCAGGTTGGCTCTGCCGCTGCTGCTAGAGAGATTTTTGGGATTTTTGGGATTTTTTTGGGGGTTTCCTGCAGGAGCTCACAGCAGGATGGCTCTGCCAGGGGGGTTTTTGGGGTTGTTTTTGGGGTTTTTGGGGTTGCTGGGGGTTCCTGCCGGAGCGCACAGCAGGATGGCTCTGCCAGGGGGGTTTTTGGGGTTGTTTTTGGGGTTTTTGGGGTTTTTGGGGGTTCCCGCCGGAGCGCACAGCCTGTTCTCGTGCGAACCCATAACGCTGCGGATGTGTCAGGATTTGCCCTACAACTCCACCTTCATGCCCAACCTGCTCAACCACTACGACCAGCAGACCGCCGCGCTCGCCATGGAGGTAAGGGAGAGTTTTTGGTAATTTTTTAAAAATTTTATTATTTTTTAGTTGTTATTTTATGGTTGTTTGATTATTATTTAATTATTTATTTATTTGTTCTTTTATTTTATTCTTAAGTGGGGGAAAAAAGACCCCGAAATTGAAACAAACGAACAAAAAACCACCAAAAAACCCGCGAAAAATCAAAATATAAGCCCCACCAAAAATCACGAAAAACCCGCCAAATAACAAAAAAAAACCCCAAAACCCAAACCAACCAATTAAAAAAACCCCAAAACAACAAAAAAAACCCCAAAAAACCAAACCAAATTAAAAAACCCCACCAAAACCAAAACCCCAAAAAGCCAAAAAACCCCAAAACAAAAAAAAAACCCCAAAAACCAAACCGAACCAACAAAAAAAAAACCCCAAAAATTAAAAACATTTAATTAAAAAAAAAGAAACAGAGTTAAAGAGATGGGCGAAAAAGAAAGAGCAGGAAAAGCAAAACAGAAAAAAAATCCCAAAAAGAAGGAAAAAAAATCCCAAAAAACTAAAATCCGCTCGCCATGGAGGTAAGGGAGAGTTTTTTGGTAATTTTTAAAAAATATTTTATTATTATTTTCTTGTTATTTCTTTTATTATTTTAGGATTGTTTGATTGTTATTTAATTTTTTTTAAATTTTATTTTATTTTTAAGTGGGGAAAAAGACCCCGAAATTGAAACAAACGAACAAAAAACCACCAAAAAACCCGCGAAAAATCAAAATCTAAGTCCTGCCCAAAAACCACCAGAAAATCCCCAAAACCACCGAAAAAACCCCAAAACAACAAGAAATAAAACCCCAAACAAAATAAAACCCAAAACCCAAAGGAAATAAACAACTCCTCCCCCCCAAAAAAGAAATTAAATTTTAAAAAAAACCAGAATTAAAGAAATGAACAAAGAAAAATGAGCGGGAAAATGAAACAGAAAAAAAACTCAAAAAGAAGGAAAAAAACCCAAAAAATCAAATCCGCTCGCTATGGAGGTAAGGGTGCTTTTGGTATTTTTGTAATAATTTTTTTAGAATTTTTAAAAATTTTTTTGGTTGGAAAAAAAGGGGAATTGAAGGAATGAAGGGAAAAAATGAGCGGGAAAAGCAAAATGGAAAAAAACCCCAAAAAGAAGGGAAAAAACCCCAAAAAACTAAAATCCGCTCGCTGTGGAGGTAAGAGAGGGGTTTTGGTATTTTTATTATTATTTTTTTAGAATTTTTAAAATTGATTTGGAAATTGAAAAAATTGAGAAATTTTGTTTTCCTGCAGTTGATTTGGGGTTTGGGAAAAATGGAGAAATTTTGTTATTCTGCAGTTGGTTTGGGGTTTGGAACAAATGGAGAAATTTAATTTTCCTGCAGTTGATGGAAATGGAAAAAATGGAGAAATTGGGAAAAAATGGAGAAATTGGGAAAAAATGGAGAAATTGTGAGAAAATGGAGAAATTTAGTTTTCCTGCAGTTGGTTTGGGGTTTGGGAAAAATGGAGAAATTGGGAAAAATGGAGAAATTTTATTATTTTGCAGTTGATTTGGGGTTTGGGAAAAATGGAGAAATTGTGAAAAAAATGGAGAAATTTAGTTTTCCTGCAGCTGTTTTGGGATTTGGGAAAAATGGAGAAATTTTGTTATTCTGCAGTTGATTTGGAAATGGGAAAATGGAGAAATTGGGAAAAAATGCAGAAATTGTGTTTTCCTGCAGTTGGTTTGGGATTTGGGAAAAATGGAGAAATTTTATTATTCTGCAGTTGATTTGGGGTTTGGAACAAATGGAGAAATTGTGAAAAAAATGGAGAAACAGCCTGGTGTCTCAAAATGGGTTTGTCTGCTGTGCTGGGGAGATGATGCTGTAAAATTCAAATTTTCCAATCCAAGTTCTGCTCAGACAGCCTGGTCTCTCAGGAAATGGTTTGTCTGCTGTGCTGGGGAGATGATGCTCTAAAATTCAAATTTTCCAATCCAAGTTCT